>NW_007729023.1:165499-167485 GCF_000696425.1 Galeopterus variegatus
AAAGAAAAGGCAAAACTGGTAGAAAATACTTATAATCATATATTTGATAAATGATGTATCCAGAACATATTTTTATAAAACCTCAAAACTCAGACAGAAATAAGCCAAATAAAAAAAAAAGGGTAAAAGATTTGAATGCACTTTTTACCAAATAGGGAATATAAATGGCAATTAAGCACGAGAAAAAATGCTCAACCTTATTATTCATTAGAGATATGCAAATTAAAATCACAAGGAGATATCATTAAACATATTAGAATGTTTTAAAAAAAAACTGACTCTACTGAGGGCTGATGACAATGTGAACCAACTCAAACTCTCATACTCTGTTGCTGAGAATATAAAATGGTATAAACACTTTGGAAAATAGCTTGGCAGTTTCAAAAACGTTAAACCTACACTACCATATAACTCAGCCATTTTATTCCAGGATATTTACTTAAGGGAAATGAGAGCATATGTCCATACAAACTGTTGTACATAAATGTTCATAGCCTTATTTCTAATAGCCCCAAAGTGAAAGTAATTTCAATATTCATCAATAAGTGAATGGATAAACCAATTATGATATATCCATACAATGGAATACTACTCATGATTAAAAGCAAATTGACCATCAATACACAGATCAACATCGATGAATTTCAAAATAATTATGCTGAGTGAATGAAATCAGAAAACAAAGAGTGCAAACTGAATGATGCCATTTACTAATCTGTAGTGATAGCAGATCAGTGGGTGCCTGGAATGGGAAAAGGGCAGGGAAGGGCAGGAGGGAAGAATTGCAATGGAGCACAAAGAAACTTTTAGGTACCAGATATGTACATTATCTTGATTGCTGTGATGTTTTCATGGTATATACTTATGCCAAAACTTACAAAACTGTACACTTCAAACATGTGTAGTTTATTATATGTTGATTATATTTCAATAAAGCTACATAAAGCTTATCTGTGCAGTATGAGGTTTTACATCAAATTCTGACAGTCTATGTTTCTAAAAATATATTCTCAACCTATATGTATATATAAAACCCAGAGCATTTCAAGAAGTGTTGGAGACCAACTTCTTAGATGCCTAGTGAGTTTGCCCCAAGAGGGGCAGGTTCTGTTATGGGAGAAAATGGAAGGTAGGTTTCTCCCAAGATCCACTTATGACCCATGTGCAGTCATGGCTGACACATGGAGAGCCAGTTAGTGCAGTAGCAATGTTTTGCCAGGTGTGTTCCTGACCAATTGGGATATCCCTCAGTCAAAGTGGTAATTGGACTAATATTTATCATCATTCCTGTCTTTGGGATCTCCTAGAATCACATTCTCCTGCCTCAATTGCAAAAGCCTCTTGTTCTATGGAGAATCTGTTTGCCTTAGTCCTAACTATCATTCAGAAGAACCTTACACCTTTGTGTCTGAACCTCTTATGATATTGTACTTGGCACACAACTCTGTCATAACTTTTAATGTGATTCTTTGTTTAGAGTTTATACACTTATAATTATGATAGTACCTATATATCTAGCTCCTATTGAGTTGTCCTAAATCCTTAACACATATTATCTCATTTAATCCTCAAAACAATCCTGTGGGTGGTATTATCACCGCATTACAGATAAGGAAACAGAGCATTAAAAGGCTGTTTGCCTAAGGAAATATTATGTTATTTTTGGAACAGATATTTAAATCCATATTTTGCTGACTACAGTCAATGATTCAAATAACTTTTCTACATCTCTCATTTATTAGTTTATTTTGTGTTTTTCCACAAAATATTGGAGATATCTTATTGTAAACACAATACAAGGGTAACTTCAGAAAGTTCATGGAAAAATAGAATTAAAAGACAACACAGATCTTTCTATGACTTTTTGAAGCATCTTAATAGAAACTAGTAAATCTTTCAATTAAAATTGTACTCCAGAGGAAGTATCTATTTCTTTCTTCCAGTAGAATGTGAGGGCTGTGAATTCCTCTCGGTCATCTATCATCA
>NW_007729023.1:168226-176493 GCF_000696425.1 Galeopterus variegatus
CAGGTGTCCTGGGATATGGACTTAAGAATAAAGGATGAGTGGCTCTGATCCACAGTGCCCCCACCCCCAGGATGCCCCTGGGATGACCACGGGGAGGCCGCTACTGCTGCTGGAGGCTGTTGCTGCTAGTGCCCCTGGGATGCCCCAAGAAGGCTGACACTGCTGCGGCCGGATCTGCTGTAAGTGGCTGCTGCTGAGGACTGAGCTCTTGTCATCTGCCAGTGGCTCCCGGGATCTTTCTCAATTACCTAGCATAAAAAAAATAGCATGGACCTGCATGTGAGGGGTCTGGGGACCCAGCCTTAAGCTGACAACTGGCATAGTCATGTAGCTTTACACTGGGCATGGCAGGAAACACACCGTGAGCTACGTTAGTCTTGGGGCACTGAGTCAGCAGTGGTGGTAATGGCTGAGAGAGCACGACACCGATAAAGATAGCCATAATAGCCACACTTACTGAAACGGTACTATGTTCCAGGCACCTGATCTGTTTCTCTCAACAGGCCAGCAGTGGACCTGTAGGGACGATTACATCTGCATTTTACAGATGGTAAAACTAAGATACGAAAAATTAAATAACTTACCCAAGATTTAAACAGATGGAGGAGACAGCTGACATTCTTAACTCCTGTCCTATAATACGGTACCAAAGGGACTCCGTGGTCGTTCCTGGGGGACGTGGTGGATAATAACTTACCCAAGATTTAAACAGATGGAGGAGACAGCTGACATTCTTAACTCCTGTCCTATCATACGGTACCAAAGGGACTCCGTGGTTGTTCCTGGGGGACGTGGTGGATGTCTCCAGGCAGAGTTATGAATCTGAATGACTGAGCAGTCAACGAGCAGTTCAGGATTGTCGGCTGGTATTGATTAGCTGAGGCTGGGTGTTGGGGGTTGGCTTGGCATGGTACTGCTAGCACGAGTGAGCCCTTTTGGACCCACAGGACAGGGGGAGATCAGAGGTGGGAGGCCCTTCCTCCTGATGATTCACATATTTGTGTGTGGAGGGAGGGGAAGGCTGAATCAGATCTTGGGATAAGGGGTGGAGGAGGGTGGGATGTTCAGAGTCAGAATTCTAGAAGGAAAAGGGAAGGAAGACTGTAGCAAACCACACCATCAGACCTCTTGTAGGATCCCATGTTTTTATTGATTCTTCATGTATTGGCTCATTCAGCATACATTTGTTGAGTACCTACAATTTACCAGGCACTGTGATATTAGTGCTTATTATATAGAAATGATCTGTTTTTCTCTGGTTCCCCAACTTCCTGGGAGTTCTTGGTGAGCAGGGACTATCATTTAAATCTATGTATACTCAGTAGGGAACAAACTGCCTGGCATATATTAGGTGAACAAAGGCCTCGATTTAAATCCTGGATCTGTCACTAAACAGCTGTATAGTTTTGGCCAAGTACGTAACTTCTCTGGATCTTTCTTGCCCTCACCATAAAATGAAAAGTTGCCATCTTGTAAGTACGTAAAGACCAAGGAAAACAATGCCTGTAAAAGCACTTTAAACAATGCACAGTGCTGTGCAGGTGTTTCTTGCTCTCTCTGGTTTCTTCCCTCCCTCCCTCCCCAGCTCTATGCTGCCCCCTCCTCTTCCCTGCCACTTTCCACTCCCCAAGTTAAGCAGCGCCTCGTTTACATTGTTCCCCTCTGAAGAAGCAGACCAGAAGCAAAACAAAGAGAGGAGATAAATATACATTTCAAGGTCAAAATTTACTTTAAAAGCACAAGCAAATGGATACTTCCTTACAATTTTTTTCATCGCTTTTTCACCTTCCCACTGTTTCTCTGGGAGCGGGCTGGAGAACATTCTGTCCTTTGTGACTGTGCTCTGAGGACCAGGTTAAAACAATGCAGCAGATTCTCAAGGCTTCTACCACCGAAGCTCTTAGAGCCTCTTCCCCACTCACTCTGTGCACTGTCCTTCAGAGGCTGGTCGGTCCCAGTGGTAAGGCACAATTGATCAGGATGCTTCATCTCTCAGGGCCACACGGGTGTTTCCACCCCAGCTCATGTGCAGAGCCTCAGGAAAGCATTGTGACCTCACTGTTCCTAAGGAAGATGGCCTTGCAGAGCCATCCGTGAGGAACTGAGCTCTCTGAAATTGGCCATCTGATGCAACGTCTGTTTCAGAACCCCTGGGCATCCTACACACCAGCCTCAGAACAGGGGCTGAGGTGAGGGGTGGCTGCTTACCTGCAGATAACTTTAGTCTGAGAGACAAAAATAAGCACCTGCCTCCACTGCCTGTTAAAGTCATCCAAGTGTTTCTTCTAAAAACACATCTGAGATTCTCTGACCTATCCGTAAGGCATATACCTTCAATGGTTCTCCAGTGCATATGGATTCCAATCCACCCCAAGTCCTTGGTGATCTAGATCCTGTTGAAGCTTCAGTCACCATGCAACCTTTACCAGAAATTCTTCATTTTCCCTTCCATTCTTTTGTGCCTACCATGTGACATCTGCCAGGCATCTGCCCCTTGGAGAATTCCAACAGATCCTTCAAGATTGAACTCAAATGTGAAAGGTACACGGGCCCACCTCAGAAGAATGCCTTGTGGAATCACATTATCTGTGCCTCTGGTATAAAGCTCTTGTGGACCTCTTCCCCAGGAGGCTGACCTTACTGAAGGCAGAGAGCCTCATTCCTCTTTGTTCCTCAGTGTTTTTTTTTTTTTTTCCTTTTTGTCTTTTTTTGTGTCCGGCAACGGATCGCAACCCTCAGTGTTGCTCCCGCACCGGACCGGGACTGGCAACGGGATCACAAACCTTGGTGCTGCGCCCACACCTCGCTCAGCCAGCGAGCGGGAACCGGTCTGCATGTGGGATCCGAACCCTCGGCGGGAGCGCCACTGCACTCCCAAGCGGTGCACTGTAGCAGTGCGCCACCAGGCCGGCCCTCTCAGTGTTTAACAAATAAGAAATGCTGTCATCTGGGGCACACTTTAAGGTCTCTCTGCCTTCTCTCTACCCTCTCCCCATAGCTCTTTCTTTATCCCTGCAGAGGGAGAATATTCAACTAGGTTTGCCAGATTCCACTGGCACCCAGAACGTTGGACTCGGGCACAGCCATTGTGGGTAGAGTTTTCCAAGCGTAAGTGGTGATGGTTGTAGCACACCTATGAACTGTGCTACTGTCTCCCAGGCTCTTTCTCCCCCATACTAATCCCTTCCAGGTAGATGGCTAAAGGCTGAGTCTGCCATGTGGCAGGAGTGATGAAAGGACCCCTGACTGTGTCAAGCATCTCTTATTCTCCTTTGCTTTCTCCTTTTTCTCAAACATCGATAGATGTAGGCTTTCAGTCTCTTGCTCTGGTTGGTATAGATAATTGGGTCTGCACATTGTACGAAGGTAGAACAGGTTTAGGCTTTGCCCCTGAATGTGCATGCTCATGGTTGGACCCCTCAGCCTGTGTACCAAAGCCCCTTCCATTTTTCCTGCAAATCCCTGTCCCTTGACTGTCTTCATGTCTAGGGATTCCCCTTGCCTGATATGCAGTCTTGACTCAGGAACATGTAGAAGAGGCTCATGCAAGTCCTAGAAGAAGGTTTGAGCAGTGTGGGAAAAAAGTTTGGGTTTCTGTATACACAGAGAATGGACTAGAAATTGGGTTCTGGGCACGCACTTCTCCTTGGCCCCACAGAATCCTTTCCCTTGAGGCATAGTCAGAGGATGGTCAGAGTGGGACCTTCCAAAGTATAGAGGCCAGGCAGAGTCCTTTCTTTTTTGGGTCTATGGGAAGTACTGATATAAGTCTCATATTTATGACTTATGTTCTCAGCTGGCATATACCATCCCATGAAGGTCAAGATTGAAGTGTGGGTTATTTTTTGTGTCTCTCCATGAGCATGCCAGGGTTTGGTATGCATGCTGAATTGGTTCTGACTGAACCAAAAATCAAAGGTGTGGGTAGAAGGGAGCCTGAATTTATTGCCTGTTGTATGCTTGTCACTAAGTTAAATGTCCTACACATGTTCCCTTATTTGATCCTCAAAATCTTTTGAGAAAGCTATTGAACCTGGATACAGAAAGTACCCCCCCATATCTCTTTCTCTATCCCTGCAGAGAGAGAATATTAAACTAGGTTTGCCAGATTCAGGGGCCTCTCCTTGTGAAGATTATGTAGGATGATGAATATAAATCATGAATGGAAAGCCTGGCATACTGTAAGTATTCAGTAATATGGTAGAACTCACTCCTCATGCCATATGCAGATCCTGAAAGCCTTTTCTTCTTTCTTTGTAAAATGTTAAATGAAAGACCAAGTGGAGAAGGATGTGTGAGACACTGACACACTACACATTAACCAAGAATTTAAAACCTCTTATCTCCACCTCCCCATCTACCTTGGCCTCTGATTACTGTGTGACCTTGAACAACTTGTTGTGTTTGCACTTATGTGTGTAATTTTTTTTAAAAGTGCAAAAATTGGTGTCAACCTACGTGGCTGAGATTGGGTTTAGAGTAGTTGACACTATGCCCAAACACTTCTAAAATATATTATGCTGAATGTAATTTTCATATTTGTACTAATAATAGAGCAAATTAAATGCTATGGTAAGTTAACAAATTTGATTCGATCACATTACCAAACACTTTCAAGTTTTCTAATAGGGACCATCCTATTCTGAGAAATACAAGAAGTAAACTCTATGATGCAGGGTTATGGTTATTCAGGAAAGTGTGCTCATAGTATATTTCTGTAACTTGGGAAGACCTGTAAATGGGGTTAAATGGGCAAATATAGCATGGTTTGAGAGGTTCTGGGACCTGCCTATTACTGGGAGCCCTCTTTCTCGCAGCTTGTCACACCATCTGAAGGACCACTTTTAGCAGTTTGAGGTTATATGATGAGAGGACTGTGTACCATCTACTTATTCCACTAGCAAACACAACATAGAAATGTGATTATTTGTTTCCATGACTGTCTCAGTAGATCATGGACTGTACTGATTTAGTCACTGTCATATCTCCAGCAATCAGTGCAATAGCTGCCACATAGTGAGCCACCAAAAAATAGTGCATTCGTGAAGGAGCATGGCAGGTGGACATGTACAGATGTAAGTTCAAATCCCAATTCCACTATTTACTGGTCATGTAACCTTAACCAAATTACTTATTCTGCCTGGAATGTACTTTCTGTACAGGGGTAGAAGATGGTAAAGATGGAGTAATTAACTCATATTGAGCCAAGTCCAGCATAGTGGAAAGAAGCAAGTTTCAACAGGAAGTGGCTTTTGAGAACTGCAAAGAAAATGGACTCATGGAGATGGGGAAATGGGCAATCCAAGCAGATGTTCAAGCAGAAGTCATGAATCAGGAAATTATATGGCATAGGGATATGGATGAGTAATCTGTCCTAGGTGACCATCTGTGTGGTCTGGCCTGGCTTAATAAGCTCTGCTGTGTGGAATTTGAGGTCAAAGCTCCAGATAATATTAAAGGGTGGCTTGTCTTGCTTTACCCTCTTCACACATCTCTTTATTCAGGAACCTCAGGATAGCAAAGGGTGGTTGGGACAAGGGAGGATTTGGGAATGAAAGAATTTATACAGAGAGAATGGAACCTCTGCACATTCAAAGGAAGTAAAGACTCCATCTGCTAAAGAGACTTGGGAATCAAGGAAGAAGTGGAATTTTAAGTGTGATCCTAAAAGATCTGGTCAGACTAAAAATGGAGTGGGGTCAGGAGATGATTGGGGAATGTATTCCAAACAGAACAAATAGATGCATCTCAATTTGACTCTTGTCCCCATCACCAGCTCTGTGGTCCTGGTTGAATTATATAATCTACATTTGATTTCTTTTCTGGAAAGAATTAATACAGAATATTTCTTTCTCTTTGGATCCTTATGAAAGTCAGTGATGCAAATTATGAAAATCTTTTGAAGACTACCAAGCCATAAAGGAACTTGACAAGTATTTTTAATATTTAGTTGTGTACATTTTATTGGCAATGCTGTCCAAACTTAAGATCATTCTCACGTAGTTGCCCCTCAAATCCAATAGGTTCCTTTGTCTTACTGTTTTTCCTGCCCTTCCCTGGGGAGCTGTTTAGTGGCAAATGCTGTGAAAATACTCGAGCTGCTTCAGATGAATTCTATATATTTTTTTCTGGTGTAGTGTTGCTGGTCAGGCTCTGTGCACCTAGCTCTAGCCATATTTTCCTTGTTTAATGATTATATTTTGCAAAACCAAAATAACCTAGTACACATGGAGATGATTTGGGTCTTGACTGGGTCATGAAAGAAGGAAAGGACCTTAGGGAAGAAACTCCAGCTTTCCATTGCTCTCCGGGCATCTGTGTCAGGGCAGTAGAGGTGTGAGGTGGGTTTGGGAGTTTTGGGGTATGAGATAATATGTACTAACTTGCATGATTGCTGGGAGTTCCAATAGCTCTATGGGCTATGCATTTAAGGGTCATGAAAGAAGGAAAGGACCTTAGGGAAGAAACTCCAGGTTTCCATTGCTCTCCGGGCATCTGTGTCAGGGCAGTAGAGGTGTGAGGTGGGTTTGGGAGTTTTGGGGTATGAGCTAATATGTACTAACTTGCATGATTGCTGGGAGTTCCAATAGCTCTATGGGCTATGCATTTAATAACTTCATTCATTACCAGTCCATTCCAACCACTACTAAAAGCTACCAAATTTTTAGCATCTCTTATGGGCTAAGTACTTTGCTATATGCTTCACTTGTATTATCTCATTTGATCCTTGAGGAAACTCTGTGAAGCCAGTATTATCACACGCATTTGATGGGTAAGGAGTCTTGTAAGGTGGTGGTCCTCACACTTCAATGTTTATCAGAAACACTCAGAGGGCTTGTTAAACTACAAATTGCTGGGTTCTATCTCCAGAATATTCTCATTCAGCAGGTCTGGGGTGGGCCTATGTATTTGCATTTCTAACAAGATCCCAGGTGATGCTGATGCTTCTGAGTCAAGGACCACACTTCAAGAACCACTGCTTTATAGGATCAAGGACCGGTATCCACAGCTGGTGCTCAGCAGAACTGGGAGTCAAACCTGGATCCACCAGAATCCAACACTCATGCCCTTTCCTGCACTATTACACTTGTTCATTTCAGAAAAGGCTAAAATGTGAATTCCACCAGAGGAATGAAGGGAGGGAGGAAGAAGGAAGGAAAGAATGAAGAAGAAATAGAAGAGGGTACAAGTCAAACAGGCAGGGAACAGCCCCAGCATGTTGTCATGAGGGTCTGGGAATCACCTTGATGTACCTGACTTGACCCAGAAGCAACTGAGCACATGAATGAAAGGCCCTTATACTTTTAAAGTAATTCATCATCAAAATGATTAATGAGTAGAAGAGGGCAAGAGAGCCATTTTCATGAAAATAGTTTCTGAGAGAGACTTGATATTTTTCTGTGGACCTAAATATAGGTGGCTTCCCTTAAGTCTGATGGTCTTGCAAATCACTTCACCTCTCTGCCAAATCTTTTCTTATAAAATATGGATGATAACAATGCCCACTTAACGAAGAGGTGGCAAGGATGACAAATATAAGCAACAGTGAATCGGAAAGTGCTTGGCTGCTGTGAATTAATGTGATCCTCTTTTAAATTTCAATGGGCTGATAATTGTGATAATATCAACAGCATTCATGACTTGGATTCATACAAAGCTTCCAATGCACTCAAAGTGGGATAAAGAGGCAAGTGTTGGTTGGGGAGAAAGGGATTGGGGCAAAATGTTGAGTACATCCTAGGTCTCCTGAGAGGAGGGGAGAGGTGAGAAATTCTTCTATTGTTAGTACCTTAATAATTGCCCCCCCCCACCATGGATGGGTGACATTTAACTTACATAAAAACCCCAGGGCATAAGTGAAAGTTGGACAGTAGAGTGGTTAGGACTGTGGGCTTCTATGTCAGCCTGTGCGTTAAGTTCCTTTCTCACCACTCAATAGCTGTGTGACTTTGGGAAGGTCACTTAGCATTCTCTAAATCTCAATTTCCTCTTTGTTAAATTGAAATAGTGAGTATATATGACAGAAGATTTCTGTCAAAATCAAATTTGTTAATGCATGTAAAAGACTTGGCATAATACCAGAACTATCTTGTCTTGACACATCTTCAAAAAAAATATTGAAGAATAAATGAGTGAAGAGAATACACCTGCACACACACATGCACACACACAATCAAATTCACAATTTTGCTGGGAGATGACTCAGCCCAATAGCTCCCTGAAATATGTCTCCTTCTTTCATCTGACTTAAAAGTGAGTTGTTCATT
>NW_007729023.1:176503-178153 GCF_000696425.1 Galeopterus variegatus
GGTTCCCGCTCACTGGCTGAGCGAGGTGCGGGAGCAACACCGAGGGTTGCGATCCCGTTGCCGGACACGAAAAAAAGCCAAAAATAAAAAAAATAAAAATAAAAAAAATAAATAAAAGGGCCAGGCAGGAAGTGTTAGTGACTCCAACTGGACTAAATCGGGGAGACAACAGGGAATGGTAGGGTCTGTAGGGAAATGAACATATATACCTGTTGGAAGGGAGCAGCTGCTTTTCAGTTCCAAACAATGGAGGGCTTAATGCTGCCAGATCTTTTGGTTTTATCAAGAGACACTAGAAATATAAAATCTTGCGTGATATGCCTGATTGCTTAATATTTACTGAATACATTTTAAAAACTATGAGTCAACCAAAACTTACCTTTGAGTCAGATCTGGCCATCAGTAAGTGACCTTTGATTTTGCAGACCTAGGCATGCACCACCTGTGGAAAGGATTTCCAAAACTGGGGGCTTTGCCTGTGACTTCTTGCATTTAAGCTTCACTGGTCTTTCCACACACTGAGCAGCCAGTGCTTTCTCCATTAGAAGGAGGTAAGGTCAGCCTAGCTCTGTTTAGCAGAAGCTTTATGTGCACTGGCTTTAAAGTCAGACAGCCTTGGAATTGAGGCCTGGCTCCTGAGCTGATAGGGTTGGACAACTCTCAGTGTCCTCATTTGGGCCCAGGTGATAATAATAGTAACTAGCTCATAAGGTTATTGCACGGATTAGCTAAAATTAGATATGTAATGTGCTTAGTATAATTCTAGACATGTAGAAAGCACTCAAAAAATATTAGCTACCATTATTATTTATACTGAAAAAAATCCTGATTCCCTAGCTTTATTCATTTATTTGACTATTGCCTTTTCCATTTCTGCATTTATGATCCAACTCTGATCATTCAAATTAGCCTCAGTGATCTGGTCCTGCACCAATCCTTTGGCTCAAAGGCAGTTTGGCTTCTCAGGTTCCCATTGTTAACACTCTGCGTTAGGCATGAATTGCTTTTTCCTTTCTGATTATTTTTAACAAATGACCCTAGGCACTTGTTAAGAGCAGTATAATAAAATTTTCCGTTCTTGGTGTTGGTATGGGCTTTAATACATATCTGGTTCAAACTTTTTGTCCAGAATTCCTTTCTCTATGTTCCCTAACAGTCATTATTGCCTTGTTTGAATCCACCCAGATGGATCACTCACTACCTGACAAAGAACCTGCTTATTGGTTAGACAGCTTTGATTATTACAACATTCTTTGCAATACTCAACTAAAATCAACTTTCCTATAGATTGTAACCACTGGCCTTAATCTTCTTTCTTTTGTCCTCAGTAAAATAGAATGTGAATAAAAGAAAGAATAGAGTGGTCTATAGTCATAGGTGTCTGAAGCTTACCCTTTGAAATAGGTCATAAAGCAAATCAACATAAACTTACGTCTGAGTTACTGAGGTGTTCTGTCTCTTGACAATTCAGGGCAGCACAAATTACTGTGTATGTATACAAGAAATGTTTATGTGAATTTAAAACTATTATGCATAAGAAAAACTACTTTGTACAATATATAGAATTACACCTACTAAGAGTTTTCTTACTAAAATCCATCAGTGATTATGTCTTTATGTAGAACAGTAATATAAATTGTTAATATAAAG
>NW_007729023.1:178925-180647 GCF_000696425.1 Galeopterus variegatus
CTAAAATCCATCAGTGATTATGTCTTTATGTAGAACAGTAATATAAATTGTTAATATAAAGTGGTTTGTTGTTTAACGAAAGTATGAAGTATAAATCACATGTTTATGTCTATATATTTCCTACTGTTTCCCATCAAGTGTCATGGTATGGTTGGGTTCCGTTTTTAATAATATAGGAGCCAATGTTTACTGTGTCCATGGAGGATCATTTGGTTGGTGCTTATATTAATATATAAGCTAAGCTTTGGGCCACTTACATGCTAAGTGGCTATATCTACATGCTAAGCTTTGGGCCACTTATAAACAGAAAGTTTTGAATATCTCATTATGGATCTGCATGTATTGCTATAAATTTGGAGGATAGTACTTAGGCTTATAAATTAAGCTTAACCAATGTTTATTAAGCACTTCTATATAACGAGTACTGTTTTTGTTTCTGGGAGTAGAATGTGAACAAAATGTAGTTCCTTTTCTCCAGAGTTTATGGTGAAAAGATACCTAAACTGATAATTCCAAGATATTATGGGAAGGGTCATGACTGCAAGGCATGCACAGAGCCTATGAGACAGAGATGAAAGTTGCATGAAAACTTCTTGGATGAAATGATGTGGCACGAGTGTTTCCAGTCGGGTAGAGTTAACAGTGACAGCTAAGGTTTATGGAGCACTACCTGGGTGTCAAGCAGTAATCTAAGTGCATTTATATGTTTTGGCTTGGGAAATCTGCATGTAAACATTATAAAGTGGGGTGTTATTTTCTCCTCATTTTTACAGAGGACTAAATTGCAGCACAAAAAGGTTAAACGGCTTAGTCAGGGTCAAACAACCAATAAGTGGTTGAACCAGAGCTTGAACTCTAGAAATCTGACTCCAGAGCATATAGTGACCATGGTGCACTGCCTTTAGTTTAGTTGAAAGAGGACATATGCGAAGGTCATGCCTAGCATGAGCAAAGGCCTGGAAAGTGTGAGGTCCAAGAACATAATGTTTTACTAAAACATAATGTGTGAGGCATAAAGAGGCAGGAGATAAGCTGGGATATTAAGAGTTCAAAGATTTTGAGAAGGGGATCTTCCTCTGGCTGCAGTTTAGGAGACAAATCTAGGTATGGCAAGACTCCAGCAAGGAGGGTATCTGTAATGGTCCAGAGTAGAGATGGTGGAGGGAAGGTGAGAAGAGAGAAAGCTCTCAAAATGACAAAGTTGACTTTCCTGCCAGTTTGACGGGATGAGATCGAAGTCACATTTCATCTGATGTTAGAAAAGTAATATGACATTTCTGTCAAATGGGAGTTTGTGGAATAAATACACCTGTCTCAATTTTTTTGCCATTTTATATTAGTAAAAATAAAATTATTCATGTAAACTTTTATAAATTCTTTTTTCTTCTTATGTTCATAAACTATTACCACAAATGCTCTGGATGGGGGTTTCAGGAGCCTAATCTTACATACTAGGGTGGGAACATGGTAGTGATGAGTTTAGTCACCTGCAGAAAGAAAAATGAGGCATTAAGAGGTGGCTTATGAAGAACTAGGCATATCCTTAAGAAAATATAATTGAACCTTGACTGGAGAAAGGAAACATTAACAGGCTAAGTTCAACATGCGCAAGGTATGTCATGCTCATTCCTATTCCTGAGCACACAGCTGGACGACATTTCCCAGACCCCCTTGTAGTTAGGTATGGCCATGTGACTGTGTTCTGGCCAAAGGAATGTACCT
>NW_007729023.1:181460-185024 GCF_000696425.1 Galeopterus variegatus
CCAGACCCCCTTGTAGTTAGGTATGGCCATGTGACTGTGTTCTGGCCAAAGGAATGTACCTAGAAGGTTGTCTACCATGTCTAGGCTTAGAGCACAAAAATTCTCATTCGTGTTCTTCCTTCTTCTTTTGGCTCTAGGCAGACGAGCACAGTAATATTGGAAGCCACATGCTGTACCTGGTAGAGTCACAAAATGAAAGGAACCTGAATCCCTGAATCACCACTTGGTGAAGAGCTGCTTACCAATCAATATTACCTTTGCACTTTACCTGAGTGGAAAATAAACTATTATGTTAATCTCCTAAGATCTGGGGGTTTCTGTTAGAGCCATTAGCACTTACTAATATAATCATTGATACAAACACACACACACACATGCACACACACATACATATATAATAAACATATATGTGTGTGTGTGTGTGTGTGTGTGTGTGTATATATATATATATAAAAGTGTGTGTGTGTGTGTGTGTATATATATATATATATATATATATATGTGTGTGTGTGTGTGTGAAAGGATTTTGAAAAGTTAGAAGCCCATCAGGATAAATCACACTGTGATCTAGGAAGTTAATCAAGCATCCTGAACTCAAAAGGTAGATATTACCAGCAATTAAAATTATTCTATCGCCTTCTAAACTGGAGTAAAACATTCTTCAGCTGTACTCAAATCCCTTGCTGCAGTGCTGTGGGTATTAGGCCTCCTTCTGATAATCATCTGGCTTTCATAGTATAGTAGGAAAAGCTATGGACTTTGGGGTATGAACCCCAACTTTGCTGCACACATGCTGAGTGATTTTAGTTCGGTTACTTCACCGTTTGGAACCTCAGTTTGCTCTTCTATAAAATGGGAATAATAAAAATATTAACCATAAAGGTAGAAGAAGTAGGAGGAGAAAAAGGATGTAAAGGTAGATATGAAAAGAGGCAACGGACTGTTCCTAAGAACTCCAAGAGGAAACCCTCATGGGCCCATTTACTCTAGAATCCTGGTGCTTCCCATGGGATGTCAACAGCCATCCTGATGGAGAGGGGATACTGATTGCTGGAGGAAGCAGAACACAGTGGCCGTGTGTCCAGGCTTTAGATAAAGCCTGTCTGCTTATCTCAATTATTAGACAGGTAACTGGGATAGTTCTCTAAGCCTCAGTTTCCTCAGCTGTAAAACAGGGGTAATAATCAAGTGCAATAACTCAGTGAGATACCCTATGGAATGTAGGTCAGCCGAATCCTTGGCAGAGAATGGATGCTCAATCAATGCTGATTTTCCTTTCCCTTTCCTTCACGCCAGGAAGGGGATGCTCTGGGAAGCAGGAATGGGTGAGCATGGGCTGTGGGTCCACAAACCTTGAGGTCAAGTCCCACGTTTATTAGCTCATCCTGGGCAACATCCTAAATCCATAAACTTCAGGTTCCTCTTTTATGGGATGGAGAAAGAAGACCTGCCCTGCCTTCTTCCCAGGTTGCTGTGAGGATGAAACAGGACTCTAGTTTCGATAGCCCTTCTTTTGGAGACTGCGATGCATTCCACTAAAATTTAATTATTAGCACATTCTTAATTACCAGAGACATATGTGACTTGTGGATCTTTTTATGCTTTTTTCTTCCCTTTCCCAATCTCCTCCAAATGTTTCTATGTCCAAAGTGCCCAGTGCCTTTTCTAGAAACTTGAAATGTTCATCGATGCTTCCTTTATGGTAAGGAAGAGGCTTGAGGGACTCAGGAGGGCATTTCCAGCCTACGGGAGAGGCCGTTGGATTGAGTTTCTGGCAGCCAGGAATGGTTAGACTAGTCTTCAGCATCATTAATGGTTTACAGTATTAGTTTGGAATCAGAATTATTTAGGAATAAATCTTGGAGCCCCTTATTTACCAACTGTGTGACTGAGAATAGCTGGGACCTCAGTGTCCTTTCATGTAAAATAGGGATGATAATATTATTTCATGGGGTCACTGTATGGTTGGGTTATAAATGATAACTCCTGGCATGTGCTGACTACTCAGTGCAGGGGGGCTACACGGCTATGGTTAACAGTTATTCTAGCTCTGGATGCTCTACCTCTCAAGAACCTCTAGGAAGAGCCAGGTGTCCCCACCCCCGCCCCCATCACTGTTGCTGGCATTGCTTGTACTTGTAATATTTAAACATTGCCTCTAATGCTGGGTTGAAATGTAAATACTGAAAGCTATTTGGGTTTTGTTGCTGTTGTTGTTGTCTTGTTAATAGGATACATATCTTTGAGAAACTTTTATACCTTCAAGTCTTTCTTTCAGCCAAAGGCTGTCTCAATTTAAAATGATAAATTCCTTTATTCATTCACTTTGGCTTAATAACAATAATGGCCACACTTTATTTTATGTTTGCCTTTTCCCCTCTTCTCTATGCCCTGCTAGGGGCTGCAGACTGAAAATATTTTTAATATGAACTTTTCCTCTCCCAGTTTCCTATGCCTTGGTTCATTCTCTGCATACACTCGGGACCAGGAGTCTTGGAACCATTAACTGGAACTGTGGGACCTTTCAATATATCTTCTCTTCTCCAGGCTTTATTTCCCTCATCTGCAAATGAAAAGGAGGAGCCAAATATTTTCTAAGGTCCCTGCTTTGACATTTTAGGACTAAATTTATCTTGCATGTGCTTATTTATTTATTCAGTGAAGAAGTATTGATTTTACCCCACGCGTAGGTCTCCATTGTAGTAATTAATTTACTGTGGTGTAATTATTTGTTTGCATCTCAGCACTGGGGACGTAGATATATCATGACATGATCCCTATCCTGAGGAGCTTACAGTCTTCTAACAGACAATAACACTGTAGTAATCTAATTACTACAATGGAGGCTTGTACAAGTTTCAGAAGAGAATATCAAAGTGGCCCTGACCACGGATGAGTCAGGGAGGGGCCTGGCCGTTGGAATCATTTAACTAAGCAAATTAGAGGTTTACTTAATCATTAACTCATGGTGGCCCTGCCGTCTAGAAGCTCACAGTCTAATGCAGGAAACAGCCACACAGACAAATGATCATCATTCAATAAGTGAAGTTCTGTAGTAGAAGAACGAACAGTGTCATACACACAGAGGATGAGCAACTAGTCGACTCGGACTACTATCCCTGTTGTGAAATGGTTTGGTTCAAAATAAACCTGGAGGAAACTATCTACTTTCAGAATATAGTTCAAGAATGATGGCAAGAAGTATATTAATTTATGATATGACCATTCATTGAATGTTTGCTATGTACTAGACAGTGTGTCAAGCATAACACAATGGTACCCAATATATTTCTTCTGTCCTATGGGGTTAGGACAGAAACCAACAAGAAATGAAACCTAAACTCATCAAGAATTTAGAACCCAAGAACCAAGCTTGTTGTTCTAGCTAGCTCCTCCACTTACCAACTATGTGACCCAGAGAAAATCTCTTGACCTGTCTATGTCATCTCCTTGTTATGCAAATAGGGATAATGATAGGTACAAGTGAGACTTGTATAAGGGAGAAGGTTCAAGTAAAATAAGGGCTGTGAAAGTGCTGTGTGGGCTAAGGACTCCACACGTGTT
>NW_007729023.1:186231-188376 GCF_000696425.1 Galeopterus variegatus
TTTACCAATTCCTTATTTATTGACCTACTTACATTGAGCTACTTATTTCTCTTCTCTGTACTTTTGCTCATGATCTGCCATTGGCCTAGGACTCTCTTTCCCTTCTCTTTGCTTGCCAACCAGTATTATTTAAATCAAGGTTCATCTCAAGCATCACTTCCAGCAAGGAATTCTTAGAGCCCTTCTCTTATGTCCTTCCACTGTATACACAACATAGCTGTGTGTACTTCTAACACAGTCCTTGTCCCACTGCACGTCCATGTATCTTGAGCATGGACTGTATCTTACTCATCTCTGTGACCCAGCATGTAGCCTGGGGACAGATACATAACAGCAGCTCAGCAGCATTTGATCTGGCTGGTGGCTCTTCTAGATGCTAAGGAGCTTTCTTCTTGGAGTCAAAAGCTACATTTATACATCTCTAGAATTACATTCTGATAGATATTTGCTACCCAAATAACTTTTTTTTTTGATACTTCCATACTAATAGGACCTTAGAATTTTGAAGGGGAATAGAAAAAGACAAGGAAAAAGAAAGGAGACCAGGAGAGAAGAAAGGAAGGAAAGAAAGAAGAGAGAGAAGGATGGAGAAGAAAAGAGAAGGGAGAAAGAGAGATAGAGAGAACAAATTATCATGTGAACTGGAAAAATAGAAATGCCTTTAACATCTAGAAAAGTGTCAAGAACTCCTTGTAAAGAGGGAATGGTGTACTTGTCATTTGACCACAAAGCAAACCTTTGAAAAGATGTACTCTTATCTAGATCTAGTGCTCCTGATTTCCCTCTGATGCCATAACACCAATTTTCATTTATTCCAATACTTCATAAGTAATTCCTTAAGAAGCCCTCCTGATGATGTTATCTTGCTCAACTGTGTAGGTGTAGGTTGTCCTATTCATCTGAGTGGCTCCCAGGGTGAAGACCTGCGAAAAGAGGATCTGAGAGGGTATGTGCTCTCATGTTTTGTAGCATTTAGGAGATCTAGATGTTTGGTAAGCACAATTCAGATCTCATCAATCTAGGACTAAAGTAACGATATGCTTCTTTATGCTGATTTTGTGTTGTTGTTGTTTGTTTCTTTTGTTTGATGCCAAACTCATAAGTTTGATGGTCTCCTCCCCAGCTGTCCCCATGACTTCTGGGAACTCCTGAATAGTGCCTCACATGTGTCCACAGCCAGATTGCCATCACAGCATTGGGCCCTCTTCATTCCTCTTCCACCTATGGGTCCCACTCATCTATGCATGCTACCCATAGTTAGAGTCTAGCTAAAATAGTAGTAGTCCACAGCAATAGTCTCTAGTAACTAGAGAGAGCCCCGAGCAAAATTAGTTATATGATCCTGTGCTTATCCTTATTCTGCTTAGCTTTTATCTTGGTTTCTGATGCCAGCGGAGAAACATGGTTGCTGTTATAAAAACCAGGCCTACCTGTAAGACTTCAAGAACATCAGCTACTGATGGCACTGGTGACTTCAAAGAAGGCAAAAGACATTTGTGGAAACAAAGGATGATTGGCCCTGACAATGGCAATATAAAAGTAACCCAGATTACTCACACTAAGCTAATTGTCCTGCTCACGATGCATATATTAGTTTTAATTTTGTCACTTGTATAGACAGATACAATTACACTGGTCAGATATTTACTTGTACTCAAGGATAATGTATCTATTTCTTGCTTTTGAATAAGTGCGATAAATTGTTGCCTGAGAATTGCTGGCATTATTCTTAATTTGGATTTTAAGCTTAACAGCAACATTAGGGGAGATTGAGGTTAAACATTAAGAAACACTCACTGGCAGTACTGAAGAAATCTCTATCTCTGTCAATGTTAAAACATTTCAGAAATTCTCACCTGTCTGAGATAAGTCAGGGACTTCAGGCTAGACGAAGCTACTTCTGAAAATTTCCTCCAACATTAGGACTTTGTGATATATTTGAGGGAGGTGGGGAGCAGGGGTATCTTTTGATCCATGTACGCATCCATCCATCCTCTCACCAAGTTTAAGATCTTGTGTTTTTCAGCAGGGAATTAATAGATGAACAAAGAAATTCCTGCCTCTGAGGAACTCGCAGTCTAGTGGTGGGAAGGAGACCTATAGATAGAATTAGGCATATCAGAGGAGGAGCTAGCGGGCTGACTA
>NW_007729023.1:188906-191266 GCF_000696425.1 Galeopterus variegatus
AGGGTATTCCAGTCAAAGGTACTAGTGTATGCACAGAGGTATCAAAGCTACAGAACACAGCACATTCCAGCTGCTGCATAGCCAGACCCAGAATCTATATCATGGAGTTGTGAGGGGTGAGCTAGGGGACTTTGCAAGGACCAGAGGATGGAAATCTTTGATTTCGTGGCAATCCTGTGAGTGTGCCACTCAGTTCTCCCTCCCAGAGAGAACCTGCTGCAAGAAGTATTGGCTAGTAGACAGCCTCCAGTGCCACACTTCTGGGGTCATACTGAGGCCATACTCTCCCAGGAGTGCTCCTAGCCAATGTCTGAGCACAGCATGGGGTCCTAGAGCTGGGGCATTCTTGTTGTGCGCCACCGGGCCGGCCCGAACAACAACACAGGACTGTTCTAAAGGGCAGTGTCTGTACTGGGCTCTGCGGTCAGCCGGGCCACGACTCTCTCAGAGCTGCACACGGCAGTCTCTGGCACCTACTACTCAATACCCTTTCCTTCCGCTCCCCCTTTCCAGTGCCAGGCCTGCACCTCCATCCATGCTTCTCCCACCCAGGCCTGCTTTCTCTTTCCCTGTGTCCCTCACAAGCATTTTGCTTCATAAATGTTCTATACTTCTAATTCTGTCCTGGTGCCCGTTTCCTGGAGAAGCTGAACTGACACAGACTCAGTAAGCTGTTTGGATTTGGAAGGCAATGAGAAGCCGCTGAAGGGTTTTGTACAGGGACTTTGAATGACAAAAGCTTTGCTACAGAAAGATTGTTGCGGCTGTAATGTGAAGGGCTGATTTAGGAAGAGCGAGACTTGAGGCAGAGACACCCATCAGGAGTGAGAAAAAGATGCAGATTTGAAAGGGGCAGAAGCAGAGGACAGAGTGGGAAAGCAGTTAGAAGAGAGAAATAGGGTGGAGACAATAGGGCTTGGTGATCTCTTGGTTGTCCCCTGCAATAGAGAGGAGAGTGAAGGATGCTGGGGCACCTCGGCTGTTAAGCAGCGTCACATTCCTGGACTTGGGGAATGCTCGGGAGGTCTTTGCTATGGGCTGATGCTCACATGAATGTAGAAAGGGTCGGTTGGCAGTTGCCTGTGCCCCTTACACTGTTCTTCTCCACCGTGACAGACACTGTGGGCAAGCAGGGCACTGATGAGGCTCTGCTGGGACTGAGCTGAAGGTTTGGAGAAACTGAGCCCTCAGTTAGGTGAGCAGCCCTCTAGGGTTGGCAGAAAGAGGCAGTGGCTGCAGTGTCAGCCTGTCTAATGTAAGGTACCATAAGGCTGTAGGAAGCTGCATTAGTTTGCTAATTAGGCCTGCCCTCACAAAGAACCCTAAATTGGTGGCTTAAAACAACAGACATGTGTTGTCTTCCAGTTCTGCAGGTTAGGAGTCTGAAACCAAGGTGTCGGCATGGCCCTGTTCCCCGCTGAAGGCTGAACGCAAGAATTTGTTTCTTCCCATCTTCTAATGGCTGCGGGCAACCCTTGGCATTCCTTCACGTGCAGCTGCATACTCCAGTCTCTGCTGCTGTTGTCACGTGGTGTTCCTCTCTGCGTTGTCCATATTTCTGCTGTGTGTTTCTGTCTCCATGTCTCTTTTGCTCTTTATAAGGACACTCATTATCTTGGATTAAGGGCCCACAGTTCTCCAGTATGACCTTATTTTAATTTAACTAATTATCTGCAATGACCTTATTTCAGAGGTCAGATTCTGAGGTTCTGGAAGGACATGAATTTTGGGGGCAACACTATTCAACCTGTTCAGAAGCCCCAAATGGAAACTTACCAAATCCCTTAATCCTTCACCATGCTACCGTGAAAACCCAATACTACCTTATAAGATTGTGAAAACTAGTTTTACCAAGCCTAACTAGATCTAAAATCGGTTCTGGCTTCAGTTTCTTCCTATGCCATCAGTGCCAGCATGTGTGTCTTTGTGACTAGTCTGGGGCCCACACAAACATTTCTCTACAAAGTGCAGCAGGGCTGAAGTCAGGCATCTGCTCAGGTGTTGAAGGATTTTCCCTCAATGTATCTAGAATTTCACTCGAGATTTTTATCACCCTTCTTCCCCCAACCTTGGCCAAGTACTAGAGGTCTGGGGAGTGTTAGGTTAATCTTCAGATCTCCTCACTGGTCTGTGAATATTTATTTCCTTTCCTAGTTGTTAGTAAGCATTCTTCCTTACTTGACCAAGGTTTGGTACTCCTATGTGAAGAACTTTGATAATTAAAGGAAAACTGCTTTCTTTTTTTCCTGCCAACAAACCTGAATGTCAAGATTATTGTTTTCATAAATGTTTATTGAAAAACCTGAATGTCAAGATTATTGTTTTGTTGAGAATTTGAAACAATCCAAATTTGAAACTCA
>NW_007729023.1:191733-195853 GCF_000696425.1 Galeopterus variegatus
TCCTGCCAACAAACCTGAATGTCAAGATTATTGTTTTGTTGAGAATTTGAAACAATCCAAATTTGAAACTCAGAGTTGAGCTGTGATGGCTTTGTTTCTGGCAGGATCCATCCTTGAGGAAGACATTGGTACAGTTATGTTAACATCCAGTCCCCTCCTGCCACCTGCTCTGCTGCTTCTGTTTTAGGGGCCAGGAGAGCCAGTTGCTCAACTTCCCTGTTCATCTTTCAGCCATAGGTAGCCACAGGATTCAGTTTCAGTCACAGACTTGAAGGTGAAAGTTTGCTAGGGTATTTTAGGAAAGCTTTTTTTTGTGTGTTTTCATAATAAAAAAAGATATACATGGCTAGCACCATCTCTCCATTTCTCCTTCCTGGATTAAAAATGGATGGAATTCTGAATGCTGGAGCAGCCTTATTGTCACATTGAAGGAGAGGCGAAGGTGACATTAGTAAACCAGTGAACCTAGGTCAGCAGCATTGCTGTTAATTGAATTGTGTCCCTATAGGGAAAATATAGGAAAATGGTCAGTGCCCCCCAGATGTTCAGAATCTTGCTGAGCATTTGCTGTAAATAGCCACATGCACCCGGGTGCTCCTTGGTTACTATCTAATGCAATTGCATGTGGGCACCCAGGTGTCCTGCGTTGTGGACTTAAGTATACAGGACTAATGCCTCCGATACACGGCACTTCTTGGGACGCTCTGGGAGGCCACTAGGGTGGCTGCTCCTAGCTCTGGATAAAGCCTATTAATTTCTTACCCATGGTTCCCAGGATCTTTTCCTATTACCTAGCTCATAGACCTGTGTGTGAAGGGTTTGTGACCCAGTCTGTACAACAGGATTGAGGGGTCTGTGAGCCCTAGCCCTAGCAATACAGTCCCCAAAGTCCATGTATTAGAATCTTNGAGGGGTCTGTGAGCCCTAGCCCTAGCAATACAGTCCCCAAAGTCCATGTATTAGAATCTTTACCCCACTGTGACAGTGTTAAGAGGGTGGGAAATCCTACTGTGGTAATCGAAATCCGAGGCCTTGAATAGGTGATTAGATTGTGAGGAGCTTGCCCTAGTGAATGGATTAATCCATAGATACCTAAATGGTGGTCATGGGCGTGGTTCTGTGGGCTTTAAAAGGAGAGTGCACGAGCTCTCCTCTCTGTCTCTGCTCCTTCCATATTCACCATGTGACATTCTCTGTTCCTGAAGTCACCACCAAAGAAGAACCTCACCAGTTGTGTTCCCTGGACTTTGGACTTCTCAGCCTCTGAAACGGTAAGGAATAAATCCTGTTTCTTTACAAATTACCCAGTTTTAGGTATTTATAAGCAACAGAAATGGACTAATACAAGCATCTACCTCCAACTTCTTATGCAAAAAAAACAAAAACAAAAACAAAAAACAAACGGAAAAACACTACAGAACCCCTAAGCCATAAGCCACAGAAAATTAGAGGTGTGGCAAATTAATTTCTAACAGTCCTCTTGCTGAAGCAATGAATAAAACTGGTTCAATGGGTAGGTACTTCCAAGCAAAAACAATGTAATGAAAACTACCTTGGCATCTCATCTCCGAAATAGGATCCACATTCTTATCACACATAAACAGGCATCTTAGCCAAGACTGGACCCTAAGATTTTTGAAAATTTGATATAAATGTAATTGAGGTATAGAAAGATGTAGATAGAATAGACAGCTGTTAGGTAAAAATTGAAGTTCTGAGTCTATAGAAATGGAGAATTACGTTTATTTCAGGACAAAATTTTTTTTTTTTTTTCCTTTAGGATAAATGATCAGAATGGACCAGGCCTAACACTGGGACTCCTCAAGGTAGGTATTCTATGAAAGCATGAATTAAATAAAAAATAGGCTCTTTAATCATGCAAATGTGAAGCAGATGCCCATCCTTTGTTTTGGGACAGCATGAAGCTACCATTAACCTGAAGGCAGCTGCTTCATTTGGGATCATAAATTGTTTCCTTAAGCTGGGCTGTGTTTAGAAGCTGCTTACTTACTTTCTATCTTTCTCTCTTGCAGAGCTCTTGCAGGAGATGAGAAGTAGAAAGGACAAGTGTAAGACCCAGGACAGACTCAGAGAGACTTAGGTGGTCTTGGTGTCAAAGCATAGCATAGAGCTGCAGAGGGGACTTCACGTCACCTCCGGGCACACCCTGGCACCTGTCTGACATTACTGGAAGTAACATCTTTGGAAGCAAAAGAGGAGAGCTCTCTTGGCAAAGATGCTGGAGAGATGATAAGGATCAATAGTAGCAATGGAAGGTCTCCTCCAGCTGGCTGCAAGAGGAAGGATACGATGGATGCTGCTGGTCTCACTGTGGCAGGAAGATTGGTTTGTGAGTGCAAACGCATGTGAGTCTTAGGAGCTCCCCAAAACAATGGGGGGACACTTTGCAGGGTAGATTGGGTCTGGTAGTCACATTGCTAAATTCTTTGTAATTTGGTGTATCACTGTAGAGGTGACCTTGCTTTTTGTCCCAGGGGTATAACTATTGTAAAAGCAATTAGAAATCATAAATGATATTTTAAGAATCTCTAGTGGTGGATTGCAATAATAGTCCTGATTTTCTACACCTCCTAGTAAGCATACCTTTTGCCCACATAACTTTGCATAGCCCTCACTGTAGATCAGCCACCAGCTAGCCAACCCTCAGACAGCAGAGTCATCTAGCCAACACCATATGACCCTCACCTGTGACAGACACTTACTGTTGCCACTGAGATTTAGAGGTTGTTTGTTATTTAGCACTACAGGGCAATTGATAACCAGTACATCCTTTAAAGTGAGTGATATTAGGAATATCACATTGTCTCTGATTCTCAGTTTTGTATATTTTAATTTGTGAAATATTCATAACAAGACCTACCACACCAGAGTATTTTGAGTGTTAAATAAGATGACTCAGCATATAAGATATTATTTCTTGGAAACAGTAAAGACTACACATCTCCTTATAGGACAGTGATATGTGTTTCTGTCCCAGGGATTATATTCCAAATAATATTTCTTCATCCCAAGCCTCATGTTTGTGGCTATACATGGGTTGCCTTACAGAGCATTCCAAGCTGCAGAGGGTGACACTATTAGAGGTTATCTCAAATTATATTCTAGAGCAAACCAAGTATTTGCAAAATTGGCCTTATAAATGGGTAAGACAAAGAAGCCAGGAGGTGAAACATCACCTTTATGATGTTCAATTGGGAAAGACTTTATGGAAAAGGTGGCAAAGAGAGGAATAGCAGAAATGACATAAGCTTTAGAGCTGGGACATGCTGAGTCAAAATCTGGGCTCCCTCATTTCCTAGCTATGGGACTCTAGCAGGCTATCTAATGTCAGTGAGCTTTGTTTTCTACTCTATAAGCGGGAATACAAATAAGTATCTTGTAGAATTGTCGAGAACATTCAAAGTAATGCATACATTTAGTGCATCTGGGACAAAGTCGGTACCCTTGCAACTGGATGTAAGAAACCTTGTCTTTTTATTTGAACCTGGAACATAAAGACTTGGGAGCAGGGAGCCAACTGACATCATTAGCAATTTCAGATGCTGAGTTGTGAGGGGGAATTTGGATAAAGACGACAATGAAGAAGTTAGTCTTTTTGTGTGTGTCACTTTTAATGCATAAGATTTACTTATTTATTTATTTATTTATTTTTTTGCATTTCATTGCACTATATTTAGGTACAAGGTGGCCCAGAACAAAAGCTAGAATTTATTTTTAAATGTACATAAGAGTGAGATGACTAGTGTCCTATATATCAGCATCACATTGCCAAACACATGAAAATCTTACTACCAATTATCTACTTTTCACGTATGTCTATTGTAATGTCACAGTCCAACCCCACTTTAAGCATCTTTGCAGCCTTGACTCTAAATGTTAAATATGGTATTTTACATTTACATATCACTGAATAACTTACAAAATTCTTTCCCAGATATTATTTCATTTTTGACCTTCTCAACAGCCCTGAGGAGTAGTAATTCTTATCCTCAATTTGAAGATGAGGAAACAGGATTTGAGTAGTTAAATAGTGTGTCCAAAGTCACAAAATCAGTAGATGCTGGTCTAAATAGCAAAATAGTCATGATGTGAGGCATTT
>NW_007729023.1:196313-201375 GCF_000696425.1 Galeopterus variegatus
CCTGAGGAGTAGTAATTCTTATCCTCAATTTGAAGATGAGGAAACAGGATTTGAGTAGTTAAGTAGTGTGTCCAAAGTCACAAAATCAGTAGATGCTGGTCTAAATAGCAAAATAGTCATGATGTGAGGCATTCGCTGAGACCTTTTATATGCCAGTTGCTGTGCTGGGCTCTTTACCTTCAACTTCTCTAATCATCACGAAACACAAAACCTTCTATGGCAGACCAACATCCTCTATTCCTATTAGCCATCATCCTATCCTCCTACCTTGCTCATGGGACCCTCATTTTTTTCATATGTAAGTTGGGATGTCCTTAAGAAAGGAGTGCTCCAAACCTAGCCTTAGATGATGATCTATGGGTCATCTGTCATGACAACCCCATTCTCCTTTGGCAGTGACTGGTGGAGAGATGGGCATATGATCCAGTCTGGTCAAGAAGTTGGAAGAGAAGTTTCCTGGAAGCTTTTGGAAAAGATCCTCCAGGGCCCTCCTCCCCTACCTCCACCCTGATAAAAAGAAAGCAAAAGATGCACGAGGAGAACACCCAACTCCTTCTTGCTTGCTTTGTGTGTTGCCATGCAAGGGTCTGACGTTTGGAGCCATGACAGCCATTCCAACAATGAAGAGAAAGCAAAGCAAAGCAAAACAAAACAGGGAAGCTGCCCCTGAGCCCTGATATCCTTGAGCTGCTTGATGAATAAACCTGGAAAAGCCTACTTTTGGATTTCTTGTTAATTGAGATAATTAAAAGTTCTTATTGTCAAATCTACTTTTAGTCACATATTCTATCATTTGCCCTTGAAATCATCCTAGAGCCTCACAAATACAAACGTATTTCAAAAATTTCATGGAAAAATAGAATTAAAAGATAATACAAATCTTTCCATGAAGTTTTTGAAGATCCCTTGTAGGTATTGTTTCACAGTTGATAAAACTGAGAAAGAAAGAGTTTAAGTACTCCAAGCCCACAAATGTTGCACATTTGGGATTTGAACTTTTCTGTGCCTGACTGGGAAACTATAATCTCTTAAAATATGCTGTCATGCTGCCTGCCCTCCCCACCCACCACCTCCCACTTCCCTTCAGTCTGCACAGTGGGGAGGTTGGAGACAAAGACACGTGTGCCCCCGGAACATTAGGTGATGTGTCCTGAGGAGGGGGACCAGTGCCTAAGAGGTGGTGGGCCTCAAAATAAAATTGCCTGTTTCACACTTTGGTCTGAAAATGGCCCTCTTTATTTTGTGCACCTCAACACTGGGGAAAGCAGTCTGGAGAGGTGGGAAGAGCAGAGGACTAGGAGGTAAAAATCCTAATTTCATGTTCTGGTTTTACCATTTTGTAAAAGTGTTACTTTGGGCAAATCCCTTGATCTCTCTGAGACTCAGTTTTTTCGTCCATCAAATGAGAATAACAACCTCTGGCCCATTTCCTTCTGAGGTTATGGTGAAGATGACAAGAGAGAAGGCATGTGGAAATCTCTCTCCACTGCAGAGGATGAAAGATTCTCATTATTAGAGAAGATATCCTCGGGGCAGACATGATCTCCTCGTGAGATACAGGAGAGACGAAGGGCACCGATGGTCCTTAACGTGAGCTCTACAATAATGTTATCGCTTTTGATAAATTTGTAATTTGTAGGTTGTGAATTTGAACATTCTCCCCTCTGAATGCCATTCTGAAGGTTAATGAATGAAATGCATGATTTTCAAATCCCAACAGTTGGTGTTAATTGGAAGCAAACACACACCTTCAGGTTTGATCTTTCATAACAAGACAGTCAGATAACTTAACCTCAAAGCAATTCATTACTGCACCACTCAGAGTTCTCAGAAGATGGTAGGTATTTCAAAGGCTCTGGATGTGTGTGTGTGTGCTTCCCCCCACCCCCAACTTCTCTTTGAAAAAATAGTAAACTAGAACGAAGAAAGGGACCAAAGGAAATTTAGGAGAACAAGATGGAGGATTTTTAAATAAACCGACAATGTTAAGTCCACAGGATTTAATTAGAAACAACTCGAGAGGTTGCTGGCATTTGCTACTTATTCGTGATAGAATATTTTGCAACCTCTAAAAAGCATTACATGAAGCCTACTTAAAGTTAAAGGACACTACACTCAAAGTCATGTGAAGAGATACTGGTACAATGGACTGCCCCACCTTCAACTTATCCATTAAGCACAATAGGTGTAGTGTCTAGAACCCATGATACTTTTAGAAGTTAAGAAAAAATGGTTTAATTAGAAGAAAAAATTCTGAAATTAGAAGAAAAAATAAATGTAATCCAGCCTGGATTATACTTATCTTTATACCAATACATTCATATAATATATTTTACATATATAAATATATGTATATGTATATATGTATTTTAACAAAGAACAAGATCCAGGAAGGCAAAAATGTCTGGGAACCATGAAAGTTACAATGCCGCCCTGACTCTCCCTTCTTCCTGGAAGGCCCATGGCCCATGTGGAAAAGTCTTACTGATTCTTAAAAATCTTGGCCAAGCATCATCTTCATGAAGCCTTTCCTGAAAGCCTGTCTCAAGCATTTTAATTAATGCATGTATTTATTCATTTATGAATCTACTTATCTGTTTC
This sequence comes from Galeopterus variegatus, assembly GCF_000696425.1. Lineage (NCBI taxonomy): Eukaryota > Metazoa > Chordata > Mammalia > Dermoptera > Cynocephalidae > Galeopterus > Galeopterus variegatus. The sequence continues at coordinate 198,915 of NW_007729023.1, forward strand.
AATGGCTCTTCCACTAAGAAGGCAATTTCAAGCAGAGAGTAAAATAATCCTAGCCAAGATATAAGAATATTTGTTATGTGCCAAATACAGTGGTAAGTGCTTTACCCCGTGCTCATTCGTTTTAGCTTCACACTATGGGGTAGACATTTTTATTATCATCCTCATTTTACATTTGAGAATATGGAGGCTAAGAGAGATTGAAGTGTTGCTGTGTATCACCAGCAGAGGGAGGCCATAAACCCTGGCCTGCTGGCCCTGGAGCCTGGAGGTGAGGTGGCTCTGTTGGCAGTGGGCTAGTGGGGAGGAACCCCTTTCACTGGCTTCCTGATTCCAGGTGGAGGGATGTCAATTAGCGTAACACCCTTGGATTTTTTTGCATCCTCTATTCCTGCCTTTTGGTAGAGGAGTGACCATGTGATGCCTACCTCAGCTACTCTCTACCTCTGCTTCTCTTTTTGGAATTCACCTGTCTGCAGAGAGTTCTTCGGTCTGCCTCCTACTATTAGAGAAGCTTGGAAGGCCTGCAGCTCATCAGCTCCTCTTCTGCATGTCCATTCTGATGTTCGTGAGGCTAACGCACTAAACCATGTCTTCTCACTCAGTTAGAAAGCTAATACTTCAGTTGGTCTCTCATTTGGTTCCACATTTGGGCACAGGAGAGCAGTGATGGTTCTTCGAGCCCCTTAAAACACTAATATTGGACACAAAGAACTGAGAGGAGAGTGAGATGAAGTGTCTGAAAATGGTTAGAGAAGGCTTTTTGGAGAAGGGAGATTCTGAGCTGAATTTTTTTATACCAGTCTCAATGTAGCAAAAAAAGAACACTGATTTGAGAGTAAAAGACTTGAATTCAACAGCATTTTGGAGGCATATTGAACTCTGGGTATACACTGACTAATCAAAGAGGCATTGTTCTTAATGACCACAGAGATCAAGAAAAGAAAATGGTATCAAAATTTTTAGAAAGTAAAATTTGACAAAGCTTGCTGGTGGTTGATAGGATGGTGGGGAAGGAGTCAAGGCTGACCTGAAGGAAGGTTTCTAGCTTGAGCAACTGGGTGGGTAGTCGTACCATTTACTGGGATGGGGGACACTGGGGAGGCATATGCTGGAGGAGGTGTTGGGGAAGGTAGTAAGAATTAACTTATGTTTGAGATGACTATTAGATATCCAAGATGAAAAAAATTGACCAATGACCATAGCTTGTCTCTATTTGCTTACATTCTTGTCATTTGGTGGACATGTTATGCACCCGGAAACAGAATGAAAGAAGAGGGTAATTAGTAATGAACAAACATACCTTGAAAGGTATTAAAAGACAATCAAATACCCAGGGCAAAAAATATTTTACTGTGGGTATAATATCTTTCTCCACAAGGTTGCTCCAGGCTTTTATCTCTAGTGTAAACAATTGTATTACACAAATTACCAAATTTACACTATGTGCAGTGGTTATTAGCAATTAAATAGTTAGCAGAAGAAACTATTTCCATCTTTTAATATATATACATATAAATATATATATATGTAAGATGTATATAAATATATACAAATATATATGAGTATACATGTCTATATCCCAAGGCAATATGCTTTTATTACCTGATTGAAGAATGGACTAGCTCTGATTTCTAAAGCGAATAGCTTTGCCATACCTGTAAGTCATTATCATATGTGAAGATGTGAAGAGGCGTAAACAATTTTCCTGGTTTTTTTTTTTTTAAGATTTAGTGAAGCAGATTTTTGGAAGGACTTAGGGGTATGTTGCTTTCCAATTCTCCCAAGAGCCAGGATATATTCCTATCAAATGTTGGCTTGAGGCCATTTTTAGGACTATTGTAAAAATGCAATCATAACTTAAAACAAGAGTAAATGTTCATCTTCCACCACTGCCCTGCATTCAATTCAAGCACAGTTCTAGAGATCTGGCTAGGAATGGAGCTAAGAGTGAAGAATTAACACATGAGGTTTGCATCTTCAGGACACTGCCCTTTACTGTCTAACATATACTCATTTGGTTGACAATAACCAAGCAGCTTTCAAAAGGGCAAGGCCACCTTCTATCTTCTAGCAGGGAGCAAGACATACGCAATGGACATTTATTCTCTTGCCAAGAAAACATGGTCAATAGGGCTGGGCATAGACTTCATGAATATGACCCCAAAAGCACGGGCAACCAAAGGAAAAATAAACAAATGGGACTATATCAAACTAAAAAGCTTCTGCACAGCAAAAGAAACAATTAACAGAGCTAAAAGACAACCAACAGAGTGGGAGAAAATATTTGCAAAATACACATCCGACAAAGGACTAATATCAGAATATATAAGGAACTCAAACAACTCTACAAGAAAAAAACAAGCAACCCAATTAAAAAATGGGCAAAAGAGCTAAGCAGGCAATTCTCTAAGGAAGATATACAAATGGCCAACAGTCATATGAAAAAATGCTCAACATCACT
>NW_007729023.1:202312-204228 GCF_000696425.1 Galeopterus variegatus
CCGGGGGGGGGAGAGGAAGATATAACAACCACAATTATTAATTTTTTTTGAAGTTCTTACAACAAGCAAATGGAGGGGACACACTTGGGTGGGAGGGGGGAGAGGGAAGAGGGCGGGAGGTTTCGGTGATGGGACATAATAAGCAACTACATTGTATATTGACAAAATAAAAATAATAATAAAAAAAAAAGAAAACATGGTCAGTTATTATAATGGGTCAATGAGGGAATAGTAAAAAATCACAATGTGGAAAATAAATATTAATCATAGAGCTAAATCCTTGGTGTGTGAATATCATTCAAGAACACAGAGGGGAAATGTTGTGATATGTTTCCAAATAAATTGTGACAGTTTCCATTAGATATCTGTGAGGGGCCTTAAAGATGCTCTGTTGAAAAAAACTTTAAAGGAAAGTACCTTGAAATTGCTATAGGTATCGTATTGATATGTTTGGCCTAACAGGTAGACATAAGATATATGGCATGACCTGGAGTAAAACATACATTGTTAGACCTGAATTTTTTCCCAAGATATCTCCATGTTCTTATGATAAAATACTGATAGGGAAGAGATAATTATGAGAAATAGCTTAGAAATGCTCTAAAAAAGAGAACTTTAAAGACTTGCAGTCCATTTGCCTATTTTTTTCTTATGTCTACTGAAATCTTGCAGATAAGTCTCCCCTGTTTCCCCAGTGCTCTGAAGGGGACTGTTGATAAGGCTTCTGATTCCCAGGGCTCTGATCCTTGTGAAGACCCAGGACCCCTTAAGACCTTGTATGAAAGTCATTACTATTACCTGAGTGACTTAACCCTAACATTCCCCTAATAAACTGCCTTTAATGACTCCCCAGTGCCCCATAATAGGGCTCAAACTCCAGCAGTTTCCAGAGTCCTTCATCCGCAGCCTCATCTTCTGCTTCCACACCTACCTTACAATCCAGATAGACCTATTCCCCACTTAAATCCTGCTGCCTGTCACATCTAGCTGTTCCCTAAGCCTGCGACATGATTTGTCTTTCGAAACCCATACCTGGAAATGTGTTTACCTGGTTAACTCCTGCTTGTTCTTCCTTCCAGACTCAATCCAGGCATCATCTCTCCCAGAGAGCCTGTGCTATTTCCATGACCCCAGCAGACTCACACACACCCTACCCTCACTCCTACCGATCACTGCACTTCTGTCATGTAACTAAAATTATTTGCTCCCATGCCTACCTTCATTACTCAATGGAGAGCCCCTTGAATAAAGGAGCTTCATCTTCTATCTTCTGTTGCCATCATCTAGCATACTACCGATGTGTGTTCAACGCATGCTTTTGTCTGTTTTTGTTTTTCGATTGAACAAAATAACTCAATACTTATTTCACTCTACTTTGTCTCAAATCTCCTTGCTCATCACTTGCAGAGATATCCCCAAGTCTTGAAAATAAGATTGTGTCATTTCAGGGGTAAAATCAATAGGCTTCTCTTAAGTAATGGGCAGTTGGGAATTAGAAAGGAGGATTGCTTTGATTAAGTAGAGAGAACCCTAGAGAGTAAAGAATGCCAGCCAAGGTCTGCCACAATGTGACAAAACATGTTAATTTCACAAAGGAGGCCTCCCAGAGTTTCTGGGGAGAGAGTGGACATGGTCAGCTGGGAAAATACAAATATCTTGCAATCCTCCTAACGTTTCTGTTTTGATTATGGCAGAATTGAAATGGACCACACACACAGCACAATAATGTAAATTTGTTTGTGTGGAAATTCCTAGAAAGCCTAATTCAAATGCAGTGAGTATGGAAGGGGCATAGTTTGTTAGTATATATATATATAAATATGTGGGTGCCTTCTGTTTTTAAAAACAGCATTAAACTCTAGCTGATAATGAAAATAATAAGCAATGCTAGTTTACAGATAAACTCATTAAAGATT
>NW_007729023.1:204981-205800 GCF_000696425.1 Galeopterus variegatus
TTCTGCGGGTGAATTCACCAAAAATGCAGACAGCCCTTGCTTTTAGATCAAACACATTCCTGGAGACTGCATCTTTAAAACTGACCTGAGAAAGTTATTCTTCCTCAATACAAGCCACTGCCTTTATCTTATTTGTTAAAGGAGGGTGGGAAAATGAAATGAGCTGGTAAAGACAAGGGGAGAGCAGTTAAGCATCAGGAGGTAGCATCCTTGTTTGCAGTGCCTTTCATTTCTGTTGGCTTCATGAACATTTATTATGCACCTACCATGTGCCCAAAGTGAGGTTCTGGATTACAAAGGTGAGCATGACATGGCCTCAAAGACATTTACCATTCAGTAAAGGCCTGTGTTCTGGGTAAATTCCTACTATATTAAAAGGCATCCTTTAAATGCCATTTTCTCAATGAAAGCTTAGAAGTCTCTGTTCTGGGTTCCTCAGCACCGTGCTCATCCCTGTATTCTGCCTCCTAAATGCCAATGATGATTATTATTATGCCTTTTCTCACACTATTCTGATATTGTTGACTTTTGGATATTTCTGTAGACTAGGAAATTCTCATAAAGGAGGAGCTGTGGTGAAGTGGGTATGAATATGGACTCTACCTCATGACATGGGGTAAGCTCAAGGTCTGCATTTGTTAGCTGAGTGGTTTTAAGCAAAGCACTTAAAATTTCTGTTCCTCACTTTTCTCACCCATAAGATGGGGACAATAACATTACCTGCCTCAAATGGTTGTGATCAGGATAAATGAGTTTATACACATATGTGCTTAGAGCAGTGCTTTGTAGGGAGTAAGCACTCAATAATATTAGCTACTA
>NW_007729023.1:207080-212729 GCF_000696425.1 Galeopterus variegatus
GCAACACTGAGGGTTGCGATCTGTTGCCGGACACGGAAAAAGACAAAAGACAAAAAATAAACAAAAAACTAAAAACAGGTCAAATCACTGTCCAGCATAAACCTTTTAGTGGGTTCTTCTTAGAGTGAAAATTCAAAAAACTTAAAACAGGTCAAATCACTGTCCAGCATAAACCTTTTAGTGGGTTCTTCTTAGAGTGAAAATTAAAATTCTTCATGTGGTTAAAGAACCACAGTGAGATCCTATCGCTCACTAGCATCTCAGCTTCATCTTGGGTGATCCCTGAGTCTGTTTCTAGTTCCTGGAAAGTGCCAATCTCTCCTTCCTCTCAGGACCTTCTGTTTGCTATTTGCCTAGAGTGTGCTTTCTCCCACATTGTTTAGGGCTTAGCCTAAAGGTCACCTATACAGAGAAGCTGTCCCTGACCTTCACCCCCATTCTAAATGCTATGCTCTGTGATTGCCTAATCCCTCCCTTCACGTCAGCTACCACAATTTGTACACATACATTTATTCAAGTGACTATTTGTTCACTGTTCATCTCTCCACCAGTTTCTAAGTTGCACAAGGACAGGTGCTCTGTCTGCTTATCCACTTTGTCCTCAATGCTTAGCAAAATTCCTGCTGCTCAATAAATCATTAGCCAACAAATCAATGCCCAATAACTATTTATTTAATAAATATATGGATTGCAGCAATGAAAAAATCTGTTGAATCTGATCTGTAACAAACACTAGGGCTCTGTCATGTTTTATTTCTTTTCTTTTTTTTTTCTGCCCAACATGATTTTACTGCTGAGGGAGCTATATTACAAACCAACTAACTACAGAGGGAGGGCCATTTTAATTCTGAGGAAATTAAATGTATCTTCGATCTCACTCACTGGAAATTCCTACCAAAAAAAAAAAAAGAACGCCCAAATCCTTTCTTGTAACGGTGTTCTCAGCAGTGAGCAGTGCATATCATGTCTGGTCTTGTTGTGATATGTGTGTATGAATATATGTAGAATCATTTTCAGCCTTCCAGAAACCATATTACAAGAGGCCTGTATGAAAAAAACACTCACAAAATAGTAATTCAGCCAATAATAATAAATGGCAGCGACCTGGGGTGAGAAGGACAAGAAGTGACTTAGATTTCTAGAGATGAGCACATGAGACCCTTAACAAGCCTGGGTGAGAAATGAAAGTCACACATATATCCATGCGGAATTGAAGACTGACTAGACTCAGAGAAGTTAGAGATAACAGGAATTTTCATGATTATCTGGTAGAAAATAAGGGGAGACAATAACAGGGGGATCATGAGACAGGTTTTAGAATCAAACAGAAGTGTTCAAACCATGGCTCTGCCACCTACAGCTTTGAGATATTGGCCAAATTATTTAATTATTTGCAATTTATTATCTAAAAGATAAAGGCCATGATACCTGTCTTGAAAGGTTTTTGTGTGAAGTATGTAACATGAGTTACATAATGCATATAACACGGTGCCAGACATGCTCTGGGCACCCAGCAAGGATTATTATTGTTACCTATTATTATCTAAACCTATTATTTTATGGAGGAAAAATATAGAACTCAAAGAGAAAACACAACTTGCCCAAAACCAGGACTGTTACGTGTGGTAATAGTTCCCAGTTTGGTATTCCTCTCTCCCCTCTGCTCCTTCCCTGCCTTCCAGGCCTTCCTCACACTCACGTCTTAGAAGATACAGCGACAGGTGGAGGACAACGGAGACGTTATTCACAGGACTTTCTGATTCCGGCGGTGTGTACATCAAACTACACAATGTGAGGAGCCTCCTGTCATCATCACCCCCGTTATGGCACCTATATAACCTGAATATGTATAAGGAAAAAATCCTTTAAATGCGTAAGCTGAGTTTGAAATAAAGAAATATAATTCCTCAGTTTCGAGAAATGAAGTGAGGACTGAACACAATGTGAGAGCTGATAACGTGGCTGCCTGGAGCCAGGACAGGGGTGGGAATAGAGTCAATTTCAATAATACTTTATTACAACTTGAAAGATGATACCTTGGTGACCTATGATACCTGAGCCAGGCAGTTTTAACCATGGCTTTTGTATAAATCCAAAATCATAAGGATGAAATAGAAAAAAAAGCAGTCTTACCCCTGGCAGAGAGAGATGGCAAGGCTTGTACGCAAGTTCGTGTTGTAGCTTGTGTCTAAGCTTTAGTTGAAAAAAAAAAAAAAAGACAAATATTTCATTCGTGGATCTCTGCTTCATGTAGATTTGAAGCTCAAATTTAATAAGGGAATCAACTTTATATCAGGAAACTACAAGCTGAGATATTAATGAAAGATCGATTCTAGTTTAGTGATGCTTCTTAAATGTCTGGTAGAAACGAATGCAAAAGCACTTCTGGAAGTAGAATCTCTCAATAACAATGACAGGTAATAATAATAATACTCTAATAATTTTAATAACAAAATAATCTGATAAGAAGATAAATTACATATTTAAATAATTACAATATGAAAGAATAAATTGAAAGTGTCAGTTAATAATAAAAGAAAGAGGTCTAATAAAGAACTAAGTAGAACTTCTATTCATGAAAATTTTTTGAAATAAAAGACTAGTGATAAAATGGGTTAACCCCAAAATTAAAGAGTTAGTGAGCTGAAATATACCTAAGAAACTATCCAGAATATAACACAGAAAGAAAAAAGATGAAAAGTACAAAAGAGGTTAAAGAAAAACAATAAATAGAATAAGGTGATCCAAAATATGTCTAATAGTAGTTTGGAAAGAGAAAATAGACAAAATGTGGGAATGTGGGTAATGCAATATTTAAAAAAATCATTACCATCAACTTTTTAGAATGGACAAAAACCACGATTCCTCACATTTAAAATCACAATGAATTCCATGCATACTCAGTAAAATAAACCTAGAACTAGAACCATCATAATAAAATTATAGAATACCAAAATAGAGAGAAGATTATTAAATAGCATGGAAAAAAGACAGATTACTTAGAAAGAAATTGCCACTAATCTGACATCATCCACATTAGTAGCAAAGAGGCCAGAGAACAATGGCATAGTATGTTCAAAGGCTTGAGAAGAGAAAAATATCATACAAGAATCCTATACACAGCTAAAATATCATTCTGGAGTGAATAAAAATAAAGATTTTTAGATATACCAAAACTGAAGTAATTTACCACTTAGGAGCTCTAGCTGAAAATAAAATAGGATATGTTGGAAGAAGATAAAAACTGAACCCAGAATGAAGGCATGGGATGTATGAAGAAATGGTGAGCAAAGAATCTGGTCAGCACTGGATAAATCTAAAATGAACACTGATTCTAAAACTATTATAAAAATATTTAATTTAGGGAGAGTGAAAGCAAGATGAAACGAAACTCTAGAGAACAGTAATAGGTGGTGCAGAAAGGAGTGTCTTTTAAAGTGTTCTAAGGTCCTTGTGTTGCTAGAAAGGAGGGTGAAGATACTGATTAACTTTAAAAATGTGAGGGTAGCAAACAAAATACAGATGGTCCCCAACTTAGGACGGTTGACATCAACGTTTTTGACATTATGATGGTACGAAAGTGATATGCATTTGGTAAAATCAATACTTCGAGTACCCTCACAACCATTCTGTTTTTCACTTTCAGTACAGTATTCAATAAATTACGTGAGATATTTAACACTTTATTGTAAAATAGGCTTTGTGTTAGATGATTTTGCCCAACTGTAGGCCGATGTAAGTGTTCTGAGCTCATTTAAGGTAGGCTAAGTTAAGCTATGATGTTCAGTAGGTTAGGTGTATTTAATGCATTTTCAATTTATGATATTTTCAATGTACAGTGGGTTCATTGGAACATAAAATAAATAGCATATGTAGTAGAAATTAGCATGGCTAAATTCCTAGAAAACTGAAGAATAAAAATGGATGAAATAAAGAAAATGATTAATTTAACAGAAGAGAAAGGTAAAAAAAAAATAGAGAAAGCATGTGAAACAAAAAAGAAATAATAACATGATAGAAATAAATTCAAATTATTAGTAATTATAATAAATGTAAATAATCTAAACTTGCCTTTTAATAAGAGACACAATTAAAACACAAGGACACAAAAAAGGCTGAATATAAAGGGATGGAAAAAAGATATTGGGCAAGGACTGAGCTAAGATAAAATAGTTTCTGAATTGCAAAGGCAATTTGAGACTGAAAAAATGAAGCGAGCAACTCCATAAAGTATTACTGAGAATTTATCAATGGTTAACGTACATACAGGAAGGATTGAGTGGGTGATGACAATCCAGATGTTTGTGAAGCTGTACCCTGAGATGTCTCAGGGGGAGGAACTGGAAGTTTATGAGAGGTGTGGAGACAAAGGTGGAACTATGCCAAAGGGAAAAAATCTGTTGGTGTGGGAGACTGAGAATTGCTTTTTGGTTAGCTCAGTTGGTTAGAGCACAACCTTTAACACTAAGGTCACAAGTTCAAATCCCCATACTGACCAGCCACCAAAATAAAGAAAAGTAACTTGCTTCACATGGCCTCATCTTAAATTAACATATCATTTCATTCCTTGCTTGTCTTCAGTTGTCAAGTAACCTGTGCAGGGAAAGACTGTAAATATTCAAATGAGAATGCTGAAGGCCCTAAAGATGGAGTGAGATCTAACCAGAATCCCCACAGATATATTAGGAAAAAATATAGGCTAATTAAATAAAATTAGTATAGATATAATATAAGATAAAATAGACATTAGGGCAAAAGTAATTATTAGGAATAAAGGGAATCATTACATAATGTGTAAAAGAATAATTTTCCAAGGTTCTGTATCAATTTTAAAGTTGTATGATGTAATAAAGTAGGCTTAAAATATGTAAAGCAAAAATTGGGAGAATTATAAAAAGAAATTGGTAAGTCTAGAGTTATTGTTGATAGATTTTCATGCAGTTATCTTGGTAATTAATAGATTAAAGAGAAAAAATATTAAAACTATAGCAATGATGCAAATTAATAAGCATGATATAATGAAGCATACATGCAATATTTCAAAAAAATTGATTATGTACTAGAAAACAAAGGAAATCTCGATATATACCAATAAATTAATAAAGGTGAGTACAATCTCTCACAACACCGCAAAAAATAGGGTGGAGGTAAATAGCAAAGGACAATTAGAAATTCACTCTCAGGCTGACAAAAAACACGGAAATCTCGATATATACCAATAAATTAATAAAGGTGAGTACAATCTCTCACCACACCGCAAAAGATAGGGTGGAGGTAAATAGCAAAGGACAATTAGAAATTCACTCTCAGGCTGACAAAAAACACACTTCTAATTAATTCGTGAGTCAAAGAAAAAGTAGATGCTAAATTAGAATATATTTACAAATAGATGATAATGAAAATATTACATTTCAGAACTTATGGTGTTTAGATAATGCAGTTCTCAGAAGGAATTAATGGCCTTTTTATGTTTATTTTAAAAAGAAGGCTGAAAATTAGCTCAGCATTCAGCCTCAGTGATGAGGGAAATAAAAATAAAAACAAGATAATAAGCATATAAAATAGAAAGAAATAGTAAAATATATTTTAGGGGCTGGCCTGTGGCTCACTCGGGAGAGTGCGGTGCTGCTAACACCAAGGCCACGGGTT
>NW_007729023.1:213242-219395 GCF_000696425.1 Galeopterus variegatus
ATATATATATATATATATATATAAAATGTATAAAATAATAAATAAAGTAGGATTAAAATGCTCCAAGTTTTCTATTTGGAAAGACCAACAAAATAAAGAAACTTTTTGCAAGATTAATCAAGAAAACAAGAGAAGACACAAGAAATAGATTAGGAATAAAAGCATAATAAAACTACAGATATATCAGAAAATTTAAATCATAAGAAATACTATTTTGAAATACATTATGCCAATAAATTAGAAAAATTAGATAAAACAGATAATTTCCAAGAAAATCATGACTTGCTAAAACTTACTCAAAAAGGAATTTTCTACCTGCATAACTGTCGATCATTAAATACTTAAATAAATGGTTTAAAATATGCAAGTTTTGTTCTTCAGCTGGAATAGCCCTATTCGGCCACATTTTCTTTATATGCAGAATTTCCAGAATGCCACCGTGTTGACTGCTTTGCCCTGGCAGCCATGTGTGACTACCCATGTGTGAAGATCAGACAAATTCACCAATAATGTAAGGAAGTTAAAGACATAGTGGTGTGGGGCATTCTAGGAAACGGACGAGATTGAACACAGGTGTTCTTGATCTTCCAAAATACCACATCGTGTTGGAAGTGGAGGGGTCACACTCTCTTATTTACTTGTTTAAGATTTTAAACAACTTATCTGGAGATAATTTTAAACTTACAGAAAAGTTGCAAGGACACTATACAAAAAAACTCCTGAAAGGATCACATTAAATCCTAATTTTTCAGCATGGAGGGTTGTGCCCTACTATACTTAGATGTGGAGAGGAAAAACAGATCAAAAGGAGGAATTTGCATTAGAGGTCAGCCCTCTGAAAAATGTGTGCCTGGATGTTTTCTCACCAGGGCTGGGGAAGGGTAGTCGGTTATCCTGTAACGTCAGAAAGCAACACTTTATTGCCCCATTCCATCTCTTGAGTTTAGGCTTCTCTGACTACCCAGCTCCTTCAAAACGTTCTCAGCCGAACGTATCTGTGGGAGTTTCTAGAATGTGTCCCTTTGATTGTAAGGACTCAAATTTAGTGCAATACACAGTCAAAAAAACAGGAAATGGTATTTCTGTCTAATCGTACTGGTTTTCGAATACCTTTCCCAGAAGTCACCTCTGGAATTAGTTTGATACACAAATACTACTCTAGGACAAATGTATTCAAAGAGAATATTTGTTTAAGAAGCTGTGCCATACAGCCAGCCTTAGTGCAGGGGAAACGAATCAGTTACAGAAACACTATTCTACTTTGTTCTTCTCATTACAAGGCCCTTTTGGGCCCCCGATTTAGGCAGCTCACATCTCTTCCATTTTACTCAGTTCCTTAGTGTACCCATTTTGGCTGTGTATGCTTAAACTCTGAGCTGGACTAGAGAAAAACCTATATTTCTCATAGACTTTTTCCCATTATAGACATTCCCAGCCCTATTATTCAAAAAGAAAATAAATGTTGTTATAGCCATCGTTGGTGGCAGAGATTTCTCTATGAAGAATATTTTATGATCCAGAGTAGAAAACTTTATATAATTGCAGAGAAGAAAAAATATTTGAATTAAAGGAGTATCTGGCTAACTGCTGGTCACAGGATCTACGTAAGACTGAATGGAAGCTCATTAGCAGGTTTCCACTTCCTAGCTTTTCCTATTCCTCAATTCCTTAATAACTTGATTCTTGATTTTCTTTGATTAGAGGTGCTGGACCCTATATAATTATGACTCATCTTCCTAAGTGATGCTGAAATTTTCTCTCCTTTCAAATTTCAAGTGTGTCATGAACTCCTTTTGCCAGTGGAAAGAATCAGACACCCTCACCCCCAGATAATAGCTCACAACCTTCCCCATTAACCTCTCTATAAATCACCTCATTCTCTCTTTTAAAATCATCACTATCAATGCTTGAATTTTTCAAGAATTTGAAGTGGTTTTCAACCGTGGTTACATTTTAGGGTCATCCAGAGAGATTTTAAAAATCCCAATGCCCAGGTCATACCCTAGGCCAATTAAATCAGAATTTCGGTGATGGGGTGGGGTAGGGTAATGGAAGCCAAATATCTGTCATCCTTTAAGCTTCCAGGTAATACCAACATGTAGCCAAAATTGACAATCTCTGCTCAGTGCAGTGCTTCTTAAAATTCAATGTTCATGTAGATTACCTGGACATCTTGTTAATATGCACATTCTGATTCAGTTCTGCTGAGGTGGGACCTGAGATTCTCCATTTTTATGGTGATCAAAGGTGATGCTGATGCTGCTAGCCAACAGGTATACTTTAAATAGCAAGGTACTAGTGGAAGCTAAGTCAGCCCTCGCCTTCTCCAATTCTCCTGGATTAAAGACAGGGTGTTGTCTACCTGAAGACTAGGTCTGTTCAGCAGTTTACACTGGTGTAGGAAGTATAGCAGCTATTCATCTCCACTGTACTGGAACTTCATGTGACTCCTGGGCCCCCGCAGGTCCCCAAACTTCTAGGGTGAAGCTGATAGGGAAAGGGATTTCCTCAGTTCCCCATAGACAGGACAGGAGATTGCCCCATCCTTCATTATAATCCCCCCAAGATGCAGGATCAGGTACCCTCAGGAGGAGAAGTTAAGGAAAGAGTACTTTAGACATTTCAAGACAAAGAGAGTGGCATCTTATGTCTTTACTGACACAGGCCAGACTTGAGGGCTTGATGACGTCTTAAAATTGATATTTCACAGAAGCAGAAACAGCTTTTTCCAGGATGGGTGTATTAGTCCGTTCCTGTTGCTTATAACAAAATACCTGAAACTGAGTGATTTATAAAGAAAAACAAAATTTACTGCTTACAGTTTCTGAGGCTGGGAAGTCCAAAGTCCNTTCAAAGAGAATATTTGTTTAAGAAGCTGTGCCATACAGCCAGCCTTAGTGCAGGGGAAACAAATCAGTTACAGAAACACTATTCTACTTTGTTCTTCTCATTACAAGGCCCTTTTGGGCCCCCAATTTAGGCAGCTCACATCTCTTCCATTTTACTCAGTTCCTTAGTGTACCCATTTTGGCTGTGTATGCTTAAACTCTGAGCTGGACTAGAGAAAAACCTATATTTCTCATAGACTTTTTCCCATTACAGACATTCCCAGGCCTATTATTCAAAAAGAAAATAAATGTTGTTATAGCCATCGTTGGTGGCAGAGATTTCTCTATGAAAAATATTTTATGATCCAGAGTAGAAAACTTTATATAATTGCAGAGAAGAAAAAATATTTGAATTAAAGGAGTATCTGGCTAACTGCTGGTCACAGGATCTACGTAAGACTGAATGGAAGCTCATTAGCAGGTTTCCACTTCCTAGCTTTTCCTATTCCTCAATTCCTTAATAACTTGATTCTTGATTTTCTTTGATTAGAGGTGCTGGACCCTATATATTTCCACTTCCTAGCTTTTCCTATTCCTCAATTCCTTAATAACTTGATTCTTGATTTTCTTTAATTAGAGGTGCTGGACCCTATATTATGACTCATCTTCCTAAGTGATGCTGAAATTTTCTCTCCTTTCAAATTTCAAGTGTGTCATGAACTCCTTTTGCCAGTGGAAAGAATCAGACACCCTCACCCCCAGATAATAGCTCACAACCTTCCCCATTAACCTCTCTATAAATCACCTCATTCTCTCTTTTAAAATCATCACTATCAATGCTTGAATTTTTCAAGAATTTGAAGTGGTTTTCAACCGTGGTTACATTTTAGGGTCATCCAGAGAGATTTTAAAAATCCCAATGCCCAGGTCATACCCTAGGCCAATTAAATCAGAATTTCGGTGATGGGGTGGGGTAGGGTAATGGAAGCCAAATATCTGTCATCCTTTAAGCTTCCAGGTAATACCAACATGTAGCCAAAATTGACAATCTCTGCTCAGTGCAGTGCTTCTTAAAATTCAATGTTCATGTAGATTACCTGGACATCTTGTTAATATGCACATTCTGATTCAGTTCTGCTGAGGTGGGACCTGAGATTCTCCATTTTTATGGTGATCAAAGGTGATGCTGATGCTGCTAGCCAACAGGTATACTTTAAATAGCAAGGTACTAGTGGAAGCTAAGTCAGCCCTCGCCTTCTCCAATTCTCCTGGATTAAAGACAGGGTGTTGTCTACCTGAAGACTAGGTCTGTTCAGCAGTTTACACTGGTGTAGGAAGTATAGCAGCTATTCATCTCCACTGTACTGGAACTTCATGTGACTCCTGGGCCCCCGCAGGTCCCCAAACTTCTAGGGTGAAGCTGATAGGGAAAGGGATTTCCTCAGTTCCCCATAGACAGGACAGGAGATTGCCCCATCCTTCATTATAATCCCCCCAAGATGCAGGATCAGGTACCCTCAGGAGGAGAAGTTAAGGAAAGAGTACTTTAGACATTTCAAGACAAAGAGAGTGGCATCTTATGTCTTTACTGACACAGGCCAGACTTGAGGGCTTGATGACGTCTTAAAATTGATATTTCACAGAAGCAGAAACAGCTTTTTCCAGGATGGGTGTATTAGTCCGTTCCTGTTGCTTATAACAAAATACCTGAAACTGAGTGATTTATAAAGAAAAACAAAATTTACTGCTTACAGTTTCTGAGGCTGGGAAGTCCAAAGTCCATCTGGTGGTGGTGACAGTGACCCAGAGGGCTCACATTGTAAGATAGTGGAAGCAGAGAGAGCGAGAGAGAGACAGACTCTCCTCTTCTTTTAAATCCCTCAGAACCACACCCCTGACCACCATTTTTAATCCACTCACTACTGCACGGTCCTACAACCCAATCACCTCTTCAAGGCTCCACCTTTTAATTACCATAATAGGATTTCCCACCTTCTTCACAGTCACAGTGGAGGCCAAGTTTCTAATACATAAAACTTGGGGACACAATTCAAGCTGCAGTGAGTTTTGGGGGTACCTAATTCAATCCACTACAGCAGGCAACCAGAGAGACTAGGGGGTTGGTCATGTTTGGACAGAATGAGAGAAATGTGGCTGAACAGCAGTACCTTGGGTGAACTATATCAGCCTCCTCCCTGGAGAAGAAATTCAGCATTCCAGCCTCTCTTCTGGTGAAAATTCTAAAGAATAATAGTAAAAATAAAATACTTCCTTATGCTATTTACAGAAGTAAGCCAATTCTTTATTTAAAACAAAATGCATAACAATTCACAGGAGACAGTTTTTATATCCTCATTTAACCTGCTGCCTCTAGCAGACCTAGTCAAGAATAGACCTAGTCAAGAATAAATGAAGTTCATCGTTTTCTGCTTTCAAAAGCGCTTCCTGAAGTAGTAAATCAGATAAGGTGCTACAGGGCTCCGAGGATATGCAAGAATGAGCCCAGATTTTGGCTCTGGTCCTTAACTCCTGTGTGACCAAGAACACGCTCCTTAACTCTCAAAGTCTCTGATTTTTCATCTGCAAAATGGGTTCTGGTGAGGATTAAAGATGACCTACTCAAAATTCCAGGCTCCTATCAAGGGCTTAATCAATCATAGCTGTTAGTATTTTTAAAATGTGCCTTGCTTCTTGACTTTTTTTGGGGGGAGGTCGTTTTAAATTAATTAATCCCAGACATAAAAGGATGTTAAAGATCATGTAGTAGCTGGAAGATGTTTGAAAGTTTCCTGGGATCTCAAAGACTCAGATTCTGGGGAATGAAAGTCTAAGTTGCAAATATGTTGAGAGTTTAGCACTCAGAGAAGGAAAGGCCCATGGCCATCC
The DNA here is from genome assembly GCF_000696425.1 of Galeopterus variegatus. Classification (NCBI taxonomy): domain Eukaryota; kingdom Metazoa; phylum Chordata; class Mammalia; order Dermoptera; family Cynocephalidae; genus Galeopterus; species Galeopterus variegatus. The sequence continues at coordinate 218,957 of NW_007729023.1, forward strand.
TTCAGTAAATTGTTCTTCCTTCCCGTTTCCCTCTGCTTCCTCCCTGGGTGGGTTTGGGATAAAGGGCTTGGCCTAGAAGAAGGAGCAATAGATTGGCTTAGGGGCAGCCCCCATTTTGTGGACTTGCTGAGGGTGGGCGGCAAAGAACAGGTCACCTCAGGAGGAGTAGGGAGTGGGGTCTCCAGGGAAACCCGAGCAAGGTCCTCTGCACTTTCCCAGTCCCCGCCCTTCCTCAGCCTGGCTGGTGTGGGCTGGTTTCAAGGTACTCTGGGTTTTCTATAACAGGCTTCTCAACAGATGAGTTGTACAATATAATTACGTACATGAATTTGCCATTTCCTATTCCCAGGTTGAATACTGCATTCTTGAGAAAATATATAAAATGCAGTGGCCTTAGGTTTATCCTTCCTCCAGGGAGGTCATTTCTTCAGCCTGAAAA
>NW_007729023.1:220138-231103 GCF_000696425.1 Galeopterus variegatus
ATCAATATTATTAGCATGTTCATCATTACAAATTGTAATTATTCTTTGTGTCCCTTACCCATTTCTCCCTAACCCCTTCTCCCTTGCCCTTTCCCAAATCTAGTAGCCATAGGTCTGTTCTCCCCTTTGGAAAGTTCAACTTATTATTGTGGTCTGTCTTTCTCTCTATCTTTCTTAGCTCCCACTCATGACTGAGAACATGTGGTATTTCTCTTTCTGTGCATGGCTCATTTCACTTAATGTAATTTTCTCCTAGCTCATCCATGTTGCTGCAAATATCAGAATTTCATTCTTTTTTTATGGCTGAGTAGTATTCCATGGTGTAAATATACCACATTTTCCTTATCCAGTCATCCGTTGATGGACATTTAGGTTGGTTCCATATCTTGGCCTTTGTAAATAGAGCTGCGATAAACATTTTACTTACTATGCGACAGGAATTATTCTATGTCATTTTGCTCACTTTCTCATTTACTTTTTACAATAACTCAGTGGAGGAGGTATTAGCTATTCATCTATAGAAACAGATGAAGGAATTGATTGTTACAGAGTTTCGATATATTGAATATATAACATATATTCAATATATATAATTATATCATATATTCAATATATATAATATATATCATAATATAATATATATAATATAATATATTCAATGTATTCCTCAAGATCTACAGTGGTTGGGCAAGAATCAAACCTGATTATCTGTCTGTTTACACTAAGTGATACTGTGGTAAAAGACACCCCCCACAGGTCAGGAGCTTACACAATAAAGGCTTTTTTCACTATAATGCCAATGCTGGTTGGCTATGATTTGGCTCCACATCCATATCCTTCTGTGCCCAGGTTAAAGGGGCAGAGAGAGAAGAAGGAGCATGGAGCCATGCAGGGCTCTACTTCCCCATACATTTCATTGGCCAGAGCAAGTCACACGGCCACGTCTGCATTACTGTGCAGGGATGGGAGAGTACAGCCCTCTCACGGGGAAGCCAGTGAACACTGGGGACATCAGACAACCTACGGCACCGGGTATAACTCCACGTACAGTGTTCTTCCCATTCCATCACGTTGTGTAGATGTTTTGTAAACTGTTTGTGCAAAATGGGTTATTCATATTATTGTTGACAAATTTATGAAATCATATGTTTCAAATTTTGGTATTGTCCTCAAATACTATTTATGACAAAATTTATATAAAAAGAAAGTTTCATTATGATGATGAATAGTCTTGGGGCCTTTTTGTAGGGTTTAGAAAGCCTTTGTTTTATACCTGTTTATCTAAATATGTTCAAAGGTATTTTGTGGAATTTATATTTATTTATTTATTTATTTATTTATTTTATTTTTTCTTTTTGGTCTTTTTCGTGACTGGTAAGGGGATCGCAACCCTTGGTGTGGTGTCACCTGCACTGCGCTCAGGCAGTGAGCGCACTGGCCATTCCTATATAGGATCCGAACCTGCGGTGGGAGCGTTGCTGCACTCCCAGCGCCGCACTCTCCTGAGTGTGCCACGGGGCCGGCCCGGAATTTATATTTATTATGAAGACTGTGATTAGTCACAAGTACATAAGTCACTTGGGCCGAAGAAACCAACTTAGTCTGGCTATATATACCCAGTGACTTCAGCCAGTCCAAGAAGTCCACTCTACCTTCTCTACTTGCCCATGTGATCCTTCAGACCCAATATCAACACAAGCCTTACACGGGCATTGTCCCTGCTGCCCTCTGGCCTGAATCCCAAGGGTTCATGAGAACATGCATAAGATACATTAGAATTTCTGGTTATGCATTTAGTATTCCGACTATCCCCATTTAAGCATGTGGAAAATAACTTGCTATTGGGAGAAGAAGGGGCCACTGAGGAATTCTCTCTCTTCACAAAAATAAATTCGGTAAATGCAATCACATATTGTACTAATTGAAGGTGCTCAAAGTACTTCCAAAGACAAGAGCAACATCCCAGTGAGGGCAAAAACATGGCCCTGCATTCTAGCTGTGCCATCACAGCAGCACTACCCTGTAAGGCCCTTTCCTCCATCTCTCTCACACACACATGCACACACACACTTATGCACAAACACATCCTAAGCAAGTGTGTCGAGCATCACTTCATTCCACAGTGGAAGGCACAGCTACTAGCAGTTGTATTATAGTGAAGACAGACATAAGAGCAGTTTGGTGAGGGAACTAATATTTGTTGAGCTTTAGAATGTACAAGCAATGGGCATTTTGCTAGGGGCTTTGCATGTGTACCGGAGACAGGTTACTTCATCTTTTCATGTCTCAGTTTTCCCACATGTGTTGGTACTAAAAACAATAAATTGCTTAACTTTTCTGAGTTGCAATTTTCTCATCTTTAAAATAAGAATAGTAATATTTAAGTCAAGGGACATTAAAATGTGTAAAAACATAAGATACAAAATGCCTAACATAGCTCCTAAAACAGAGAAGGCACCTGTGATGGCCAATTTATGTGTTATCTCGACTAGGCCCAAGTCCTCAGTTATTCAATCAAAAACTAACCTAGGTGTTACTGTGAAGGTATTTTGTAATCATGATAAACATCTAATAATCAGTTGATTTTAAGTAAGGGAGATTATCTTAGATAATCCTGGTGGGCTTGATTCAATCAGGTGAAAGGTGTTAAGAGCAGAACTAAGGCTTCCCTAAAAAATAAATTCCATCTGTGAATAGTGACTTCAGCTTGTACCAAAGGTTCTACAACTTGCCCTTCCTGATAGTCTGTGCTTCAGACTTTAGACTTGCCTAGCCAGCCCCCACAACTGGGCAAGCCAATTCTTTACAACAAACCTCTCTATAAATAGATAGATTAGATGGACTGACAGATGAGATAAATCTACATACCTATATCTGATTTATCTAGATAAATCTAGATATCTATAGACATATATATAAATAGATGAATGCATGATATATCTATCTATAGATAAATGGGTAAAGATATAGACATAGATTAATGAATGATAAATGGGCTCTTCAGGAGATACTGAATTCCCTGTCACTGACTACCATTTGAACATGCTATGGACAGGATTCAAAGAGCAAGTTCTGATTCACTTTGAGGGGCTTTAAGTTTCCTTCCAATTGAAATTCTGGATTCTATTTTCCAATTGTTCCCATGAATATTCTTGGGGTATCTAAGCTCAAAATAAGGAAGGGGGTCCTATAGCTAGGAATATTTATGGCTCAGAAAATCAGGGCCCAGAAATGTTAGGATTTTCCTAGGGAATTTAAATGCTGACTTTTTTGGGGTGTATGAAGAGTGCTAAACTCACATGGCACACAGGAAATCCTGAAAGGCCCTACTTCAAAACTTGTAGATTCTGGAGAAATACACCATTTAAAGGTATTGCCAGGTTCTAAGAAATCTCAAAGACCCACTAACACTCCCTCCAATTGATGAAATCAAAATATGGGTTGTTCTGCCAGAAATATGCACACTTTAACGTTTGACCATTGGAAAAGTCTTCTAGAGGAAAGGAGTGACAGAACAGTGAGGATGTTGGTAGGAGAGGGTTGTGTGTGGGCAGAACGGCCAGCATTGTCCACGTCTAAAATCAGATACGTGTATGTTCATATTCCAGCTCTACAGATGGTATTATAAACTGGAAGACTAGACGAAATCACCAAGGAAATGAAAATAGGTAAGGAGATCCAAAGACTGAGCCTGGGTGACTCCAACATTCGGACGGAGGAGGCAAGGAGAAACCTGAAGCCTGGGAGGGAGCAGCCAGTGAGGTAGGAGGAAATCTACAGAGGGTGGTGTCCTGGGAACCAAATGATAAAAGCATTTCAGGGAAGATGGAGCTATCAATGAAATCATGTGCTGCTGATATGTCAAGTAAGATGAGGGCTGAAAATTGACTATTATATTCAGTAACATGGGGTCATTGGTAGTCTTCACAAAAGCAGTTTCTATGGAGTATTTGGGTGTGAAAGCCTGATTAGAGAGGGGTCAAGAAAAAGTGGGCAGAGGAACAAGTTTATTTTATTTATTATTATTTAAAAACTTTTTAAAATTTTATCTTCTCAGTATACATTGTAGTTGATTTTCATATCCCTTTACCTGTTCCTCTTTCCCCCTTCTTCTCTCCCCTCCCCACCATCTACATCGTATCTGTTCACTTGTCTTAAAAAGTTCAAGGAATTGCTGCAATTGTTGTGTCTTCTCCCCCCGCACCATTTATTTATTTGTATATTTATTTATTTATTTTTAGCTCCCACAAATAAGTGAGAACATGTGGTATTTCTCTTTCTGTGTCTGACTTGTTTCGCTTCATATAATTTTCTCTAAGCCCATCCATGTTGCTGAGAATGGTAGTCATGGGAGTAATCATACCCCAGGGAAGTAATGAGCCAAGTGCAGGATGTGGTACATTCTACGGGGCAACCAGTCTGGCTTTTCCAAACAAGTGAATGGCAGGAATAAAAGGGTTTATGCGTGTGTTTTAGATTAAAGGAGAATTAAAAGATATAGCGACCAAATAAAAAACAATGGCCCTTATTTGGATCCTCAATAAAACAAACTAGAAAATTGGATAAAGGTGAATTTGGGACTGATTATTAGATGGTATTAAATCTTTGTGACACATAAGAAAATGTCCTCTTTAACATTATTTTGAACACATTCTGAAATATTTGGGGGATGAAATAATCTGGTCTTTGGGATTTGTGTTGGCCTCCAGAAATAAAAGGAGGGCCATAGGGACTTGTACTCTCTAATTTTGTGTGTTTTTAAATTGACATAATAAAATGTTTTCTGAAAAAGAGAAAAATATAGGTTACTGTAATTTTATCTCTACTGAAACAAAAATACTGTTTAGGGCCAGTGGCCAGGAGGAAAACCACCAGGGACCTTCCAGTGGGATCAGAGTAGTCCCAAGAAACAGCAAGGGCAAATTCTTGCTGAAAGCAAGGATCCCAATAAAGTCCTCTGGGATTTCCAAAAGTTAAAAACAATCAGATGTGGGCTACCAATGAAACATCACTGACATCTGGAAAAATAATTTCCTGCCAGTTCCTTCTCTTCTGGGGATGTCACCCAGAGTGCAGCAGAGACAGGGCAAATACACGAAGAGAAGTTAAGAGATACAAAAGACATAATGAGTATATCTAATATATACAGTTGGAGTACCGGATGGAAAGAAAAGAATGGAGAAGAAACATTTGCAGAGAAAGTAACTGTAAATTTTTCAGAACTAATGAATGATGTGAATTTGCTGATAAGGGAAGCATACAATTTATCAAATAGGATATGTACAAAGAAGCCCACATCTAGCCACAATGATGTAAAAATGCACAGCACTAAAAATAAAGAGAAGATCTTAAAGCAACCAAGGAAAAAAGGACTATCATCACTTCTGATGGAAAGACAAATAGACTGATAGAAGGAATGACGGAAGCCAGAACATGGTGGCATAGTAACTTTAAAATGCTGAGAGGAAATGAATCTTAACCTAGACATATATGTCCAGGAAATTTCTCTTAGAATGAGGATAAAAGAAAGACAGTTTTAGAGAAACAAAAGCTGATATTACTACAAACTGAGTAATAGTCCTTAACGAAATGAACTACTAAAATCCTAATTCAGTAGAAAACAAAGTGATCTTAGAGAGAAGGTATAAGATAGAAGAAGGAATGGAAGCAAATAAATTGATAAATATGTAGGTAAATCAACTGAAATATTGTCTATATAAAATAACAGTAAAGTATTACTTAAGTACTTATAAAGAATCAAACTAAAATTGCAGTTTTTATAACATATAAGTTGGGTAGGGGTAATCAAAGCTAAAACATTATGCAGTTCTTGTCTTGCTTGGGGATTAAAATATCAATGTTACATGGTGTTAAATTTGCATAATAAAAGGCAACTAAGAATTGATAAAAAATATATGTGTTCCAAAGCAGATAAGGGGAAGGGATGTGGAATAGTAAATCAATAAATCAATCAACCCACAAACAAACTCCTTTAATCAAAAAAAACAAAATTAAGAAAATAAAAGGAGTTTTAAAAAGCAGGATAGATAGAAAACAAAAATAAGGTGGTAAAACAAGTCCAGTCCCCAATGAATGTAACTTAGGGTGGAAAATATTATTAAGAACAGAGAAGATCATATAATGACAAAAATTGTTTGCCAGAAATATATGATAATCTTGTATGCATGTAATAAAATATATAGTATTACTATGGTATCAGTTATAATGTCTCCTATTTCATTTCTAATTTTATTTATTCGAGTCTTCTCTCTTTTTTTCTTTGTTAGTAGTATAGCTGAAGGTTTATCAATTTTGTTTATCTTTTCAAAAAACCAATTCTTTGTTTCATTGATCTTTTGTATTTTTAAAAAATCTTTAATTCACAGAAATACAAAGGATCATAAGAGACTACTAGTAACAACTGTATGTGAACAAACTGGAAAACCTAGAAGAAATGGATAAATTCCTAGACACATATAACTTACTAAAGGCAAATAATAAAGAACTAGAAAAGCTGCATAAACCAATAACGTGTGATGAGATTGAAGCAGTAACAAAAAGTCTTCCAACAAAGAAAACCCCAGGACTGGATGGCTTCCCTTCCAAATTCTACCAAACATTTAAAGAAGAACTAATACCAATTCTTCCTTCCTCTTCAATTTTTTGGAAGAGTTTGAGAATACTTCCAAACTCCTTCTATGAGACCAGGATTACTCTCATACCAAAACTGCAAAAAGATACAACAAAAAAAGAAAACTACAGGACAATATCCCTCATGAACACAGACACAAAAATCCTCAACAAAATCCTAGCAAACAGAATCTAACAACACATTTAAAAAAGATCATTCATAATGATCAAGTGGGATTCATCCTAGGGATGCAAAGATGGGTCAATATATGTAAATTAATAAATGTGACACACCACATCAAGAGAATGAAGAAAAAACAAACAAACATATAATCATTTCAATAGACACAGAAAGAGCATTCTATAAAATCCAGCATCCATTCACGATAAAGAACTCTCAACAGATTAGGTAAAGAAGGAATGTACCTCAACACAATACTGAATGGACCAAAATTGAAGGCCTTTCCTCTAAGAACTGGAACAAGACAGAGGCCCACTTTTCCCACTCTTATTCAACATAATGCTGGAAGTTCTAGCTACTGCAATAAGGCAAAAGAAAGCAATCAAGGGCATCCAAGTTGGAAATGAGGAAGTCAAACTATCCCTATTTGCAGATGAAATGATCCTATACATAGACAACCATAAAGACTACACAAAGATTTTTTTGGAACTAATAAATGAATTTGTATAGTGACAAGATACAACATCAACACACAAAATCAGTAGCCTTCCTGTATGCCAATAGCAAAATAGCCAAAGAAGAAATCAAGAAAGTAGTCCCATTTACAATAGCTACCAAAAAAATGAAATACCTAGGTGTAAATTTAACCAAGGCGGTGTAAGACCTCTTTTATAGTTTTATAGAAAACTATAAAACATAGGTGAAAAAAATTGAAGAGGACAGTAATAAATGGAAGGTATCCCATATTCATGGGTCAGAAGAATTAACATCATCAAATGTCCATATTACCCAAAGCAATCTATACATTCAACACAATGCCTATCAAAATATCAATGACCTTCTTCAAGGAAATAGAAAAAACAATCTTAAAATTTGTACGAAACCACAAAAGACTCCATTTAGCTAAAGCAATCTTGAACAAAAACAACAAAGTTGGAGAGATTACTACAAAGCTATATAACAAAAACAGCATGGTACTGGCATAAATACAGACAAATTGACCAATGGAATAGAAAATAGAGTCCCAAAATAAACCCACACATTTACATTTAACTGATTTTTGACAAAGGTGCCAGACTATACAATGTGGAAAGCATAGTCTCTTCAATAAATGGTGCTGGGAAAACTGCATATCCACAAGTAGAAGATTGAAACTAGACCCCATCTTTCACTATACACAAAAGTCAACTCAAAATGGACCAAAGACCTAAATGTAAGAGCCAGAACTATGAAACTATTAGAAGAAAACATGGTGGAAATGCTACACAAATGGGGTGGGCAGCCCTTTTTTTGAGGGAGACTACAAAGGCACAGGTAACTAAAGCAAAAATACACAAATAGGACTGCATCCAACTAAAAAGTTTGCATAGCAAGGGACTCTATAAACGAAGTGAAGAGACAACCTACAGAATGGGAGAAAGTGTTTGCAAACCACATATCAGACAAGGGACTAATATTCAGAATACATAAGGAACTCAAACAACTCAACAGCAAAAAGGCAAATAACCTAATTAAAAAATGGGCAAAGGATCTGAACAGATATTTCTCAAAAGAAGACATACAAATGGTCAACAGGCGCATAAAAAAATGCTCAACATCACTAACATTAGAGCAAATTAAGTGCAAATTAAAACCATAATCAGATATCATCTCACTCCAGTTAGAATGGCTATCATCAAAAAGATAAATAAGAAATGCTGGTGAGGGTTCAGAGAAAAAGGAACTCTCCTAGATTGTTGGTGGGAATGTAAATTGGTATAGCCATTGTGGAAAACAGTATGGAGGTTCCTCATAGAACTAAAAATACATCTACCTTATGACCCAGCTATTCCACTACTGGGTATATACCCAAAGGAAATTAAATCAATATACCAAAAAGACAGCTGTGTTCCCATGTTCATCACAGCACTATTCATAGCAGCCAAGAGATGGAATCAACCTAAATACCCATTAACAGATGAATGGATAAAAAACTGTTGTATACGCAGTGGAATACTACTCAGCAGTATAAAAAATATCATTTGCAGCAACTCAGATAGAAATGGAAGTCATGTTAAGTGAAGTAAGTCAGACGCAGAAAGACAAATACAGGGCTGGCGGGTTAGTTGAGGTGATTAGAGCATGGTGTTATAACACCAAGGTTAAGGGTTCAGATTCCCCCCTAACAGCCAGCCACCATAAAAAAAAAAAAAAAAAAGACAAATGCTGCATGACATCACTCATATGTTGTATCTGAAAAAAGAAGTGGTTCTCAAAGATGCAGAGAGTAGAATAATGGGGGCAAGGGGAGAAGAGGAGAAGTGGTGGACTAATGGGTACAAAATGCTGGTATCTACCCTAAGCAACTCACTGTGCAGTATATGCATGTATTGAAAGAACGCACTGTACCCCACAAATATGTACAAGTAAATGTTAAAATATTTTGAATAAGAAAAAGGGAAAAATGTAATATTATACATATATCCCAATAATTTTAAATATGTAGCAAAAGTTGATGGAAATATATTGAGAAATTGACAATTTCACCATCATGGTGAGAGAATTCAACATACCTCTCAAATAGAAACCCTACCCCAAATAGAAAAATTTAGAAGACCCAAACAACAATTAAAAAGGTTTATTTTAAGGACATATATAGATCTTTCTATCTAGCAAATTAGCAAAGATACGTTCTTCTCCAAAACCCATGAAACAGTACAAACCTGGCCATGTAGTAATCTATTCAAAGGAAATCTCACTGCATTAAAAAATGTTGATATACTGACAATGTTGACTGATTTCAATGCAATTACATTATGTTAAGAAGAAAATATATAAACATAAAACCCCTACATACTTAAATTTAAAAATAGAACACTTTCAAATAACTCATGGAATAAAAAGAGACAATAAAAATTAAAAATATATATCTTAAAAATTGATTAATAGTTTAAATCCTACATATACAATTTTGTAGTTTGCAGCTAAAGTGGTACCACAGAGAAAGTTTTAGCCTTAAATATTTGCATTAGAAAAGAAGGCTCACAATCAACAAGATAACCATCTAACTTAGAAGTTAGAGAAAGTATAGTAGAATCAATCAGAAAGTAGACACATGGAGATAAGAAAGATAAGACATAATATAGAAAAAGAAAGACACACTAGAGAAAATTAGACACAGTTCTTGAAAAGACCAATGAAATAGTTACAACTGTCAGATTTGATCAAGAAAATTACATAGTAAGCACCATTTAAAACAATATGAATGAAAACCAAGACATAATTATAGATGAAGCAGCATACCAACACGAACAACTTTATGACAGTGTCTGTTTTGACCTCAGGGAGAGGACTTGGTTATTATTCCTATTTTGCAGGTAAGAAAGCTAAAGCAGATCACACACCACTCTCTTTATGGACTTTGTTCCCTTCTCCAGGGCAAGCAGAGATAAACTGAAGAGCCAAGCTTCAAATCCAGTTTTATTATTATTTTTTTTTGTCGTTTTTTTTTTTTTTTTTTGTGACCGGCAAGGGGATGCAACCCTTGGCTTGGTGTCACCCGCACCGCGCTCAGCCAGCAAGCGCACCGACCATCCCCATACAGGATCCGAACCTGCGGCGGGAGCACTGCTGCACTCCCAAGAGCCTCACTCTCCCGAGTGCACCACGGGGCCGGCCCCAAATCCAGTTTTATCTTTTTAATTTTTTTTTTGTTTTAATAAATATTTATTAAGCATTCACTGTGTGCTGGGTACCTGACCAGGTGGTGGGTGTATGGCCGCCAAGAAATGGATGTAGATTCTTTTTTCATGAGACTGATGTTGGCTCTGTGTTTTCAGTCAGTTGAATGGGGCCCTCTTGCATATAAGTAATGTCTTAAGTCATTTAGGGAACCAAAATGGACTCATAGAAAACAACCAGTATGAAGTTATACAGATATAACGTGTATATAGATATAACTGGGCATTTACAAAGTTCTCAAAAGATTTGATGTTATCCTCTCTAACATGATTCTTTTTCCTATACGGTCATGAAATGTTTGCTTTCCTCTGTGTTCTCTTCTATTATGCTCATTTTTTTTTTTGCAATCGATCTTTTATTTATTTATTTATTCTTTATTTTGTCAATATACAATGTAGTTAGTTATTGTGTCCCATCACCGAAACCTCCCTCCC
>NW_007729023.1:233369-246620 GCF_000696425.1 Galeopterus variegatus
TTTAATTTCCATGTGTTTGTATACTTTCCAGAGTTTTGTTTATTATTGATTTCTAATTTTAGTTTTAAATGCCCTATGTTTCACCTATAAATGACAACCAACCCCCCAAACTATTCGGCCAGAACATGTAAAATGTAACTAAAAGAAGTTGTGAAGAGGATCATAAAATTACAGTTGGAAATATTTGAGCTAACATCGGGCAAGAGAAAGGGTGAAAAGACTGGAGAAATGCACTGGGAGATCCTCCTAAATTCAGCTCCTTTCACATCTTCTGATCTCATCATCAAAAGTCCTTTATTGTTATTCATTGTCAAGTCCTCAGACATAGTCACATCCACAGCCACCCTCCTAATACGTTTCCAGTTTCTTTGCATCCCTCCTGGCTTCTGTTTGGTATTTGAAATTTCTTTAGTTCAACGGCTATGTAACTAAGGCCTCATTTGGAGATGTCAAAAGTCATACTGGACACAGCAGGTAACTTATGGAATGCTTCATAAAAAATAGGCAGATTCCTAGAGGCCAGAGCTGCAGATGGTACATTTGTCTTTAGCACATATGTAAATATGCTGAAGGAAATAATAGAAATGACATTGGTAATATTTAATAACCTACTCCTTTCCAGGCAGTAAGTCATCAGGTGATTCCTGTGAAAGAAGCTGGACAGAGACTGTGGAGACAGGTGTGAATACTACTATGATCTTTTCTGAAGGCCTGGTTGGGAATTACCAGCAGTTCAAGGGGTGCTGGTGAAGTACGTCCCTGAACATCTTGGCTACTTCTCCAAGCATGCTTTCTTTGAACAAGGGGAGGAAAGAAATGTTTGCTGAGCAGCTCCCATGTGGAAGCACGTTATGCCGTTGTGTATAGTAAGCCTACAGCCACCTTGTGGAGCAAACTCTACTGGCCCCATTTCGTTGGTAAAGAAATCGTCGCTCCGAAGCAGAGTACCTTGCTCAAGGACTCACAGACAGTAGAGTGAGATTCATGATTTGATTCTGGCTTGAAAGGACATGCTTAGAAAATTACCTGTCCTTTCTATACAGGACCCATCTAAAAGTTGATACATCCCCTCCTACTCCTCTTTCCCATCAGATCCTTCTCCCAAGCTCCCAGTCCTGATCCTGATCAAAGAAATTCCTAATTCTGATCAAACTCCCAGTCACAAAGGCTTTAAGCTTTCTCTTTTTTCTCCACATTGATGTTCCATATTATTTCTATTCTGCTTCAGAAATGTTTCTCGTATTTGCCCTTTCCTTTTCATTCCCCCCTTTCAAAATCCAAAGGCACATAACTTTTCTTCTGGATTACAGTGGCTCTGTCCTTATAGTCTTTCCATAATTTCAAATGTCCCCTGTATCCATCCGCCTGTATCCATCTTTCCCACTGGACCTGTGATTCTCTGCCACTAGCGGGGCCTATCAGCATCACCTCAGGTGTGTTGTAGGGTGTGTGCTGGCAGGGGGCTTGCTTTCACAGATTAACTGAGATGTTTTTCTCTCAACCCACCGTAGAGATTCCCTGATGGGGGCTTTTCTCTCCCTCTGCTCTTGCAGCAAGAATTGTTATTGTCAGAAACCTGTGTTGCTGATAGAATTCTTTATGTCCTTTGGGTGTGCTTGTGTGGATGAGATTTGAAACCACTGCCCTTAACTGTGAACTTCTTGAAGAACTCTTTTCTATCTCTGATCCTAGCACAGCACTGGACGTACAATAGATGCACAATAAGTATTAGTTTAATAAGTGAGAAAACCATTAACTCCTTCAAGGCAGGGACCACATCTTTTATGTGTACTTAACTCACAGTTGAGGCTCAATACATGCTAACTGAAATATTAATAAATGGTATAGTTTTTACTAACATACTTTGCTCTGTTTGACAATATCGGGTTGGTTGCTTCTTTCTCTTTTCTTGTTTACAGGTAGAATAACTGTGCCCTTCACCCTTAACACTCAACCTAGAATTCCCCGATACATAAGAACTTTTAGTAATGAGAACTGAGAGTTATTTTCTACAATCCAAAACGGCTAACAAATCATACATTTACTCATATGAAGGTTAATTAAAATGACAAATTGCTTTGTTTTTGGCTGGAATATATCAAATTAGTGTGTGGTAACTTATTGCTTGCACATCATAAACTTTGATTGGCTGATATATATCTTTGATTAATAAAATAATGAGACAAATTAGTTATTGCTAAATAAATGCAGGTTATTTGATACATAAAATCTTTCAAAGCATGGTCTGTGGAAAGAAACACATTAAAAGAGCATCTTTCCCTTCCTTCTCTTAGCAAGGGAGCAGGCATGAAAAAAAAGGTGGGAGGTCCAGGCCATCTCAACCAGACTGATATATATAATCGACCTTGGATTCTGAGAACTGACTTTTAGTGTTTTCCCTTAGATTTTGCAAATGGAATTTTAATTAGTTTCCCAGTTCTAAAACTCTGGGAGGCAAGTTGTCATTATTTCCTCCATTTTTGAGAGCTAATGAGGCCCAGAGAGGTTGTGTGACCTTCCAGCAAATATAGACCACAGAACCTTAACTGGAACTCTCCTCTCAGTCTCAAGCCAGTTACTTAGTTCACACGGATATTCTTCGTTCTTGATGTAATGAGGAGGAAAAAGATAATAATGATTATTTAACTACTTATTCAACAAATATTTATTGTTCACATACTGTATACCATTTGGGCTACGAGAAATCCAGTTGGGAGGATGGCAGATTATCAGATGAGTCAAGGGGGTGGCTTGCAGATGTCATCAAAGTATCTCAAAGGGAGATTTCTACTCAGAGTCATCTCCCTGGGTCACACCCGTACCCTCCTCCCAAACATCCATTGGCTCTCCATTATGTGACAGAATTCAAACACTTTCAGTCTGGTGTTTTAGGCATTCTGTAATTGGGCCCCCCTACCCTTCCTTCACGATTTCATGTCCCTACATGCTCCAGCCACAAGGGGCTTGTCACCTTTTTTCCACACACCACTCACATGCATACCCTTGTCCCTGCTCATGCTGTTTCCTCAGGTTAGAAAGGCTCAACTCTCAACCTTCAACTATTGAAACATCCATGTTCAGATGAAACACTTTCCCCTGCTTCTGTGTCTGGAACCTGATCATTTTAGGCCTCCCTATTCTTTAGTTACTTGTAAGCCTGTTTCTCCTACTAGACTAATTTCCCTGAAGCAGGGCCGAGCCTCCCTCATCTGTCTACCACTACAAAGTCCAATCTTCACTCTTGACAACCTCCATAAATGCCATGTGTTGACTCTGACTCTGTGCCAGGCATTGACAGAAAGCACAACATATACTTTATCTTATTTAATCCTCATAGTGACCCATGGAGAAGGTGCTATAGCTATCCCAACTTTATAGATAAGAGCAGAAGCTCAGTGCAGTTCTGTCTTAGGACCCTCCTTCTAGAACTCCAGACTTCAATATGCACCCTCATCAGTGAATGGAAATGAAGACCAAAGCCCCAGAGGTGGACTCTCTCTTGTGTCTGTCTAACTTTCTTGAAGGATAACTCACAAGAAGGTTGGAAAAGTCTAGGAAGGCCTATTGGTGCTTTCAGGAGATAGAGATAACCTTGGCTCAAAGAGTAGAGACTTGAGAGCTTCAAAGCAAGATAGCAAAATAGAAGGGTGGTGTATTAGTTCATTTCTGTTACTTATAACAAAAATACATGAAATTGGGTTATTTGTAATGAAACAATATTTATTGCTTACAATTTTGGAAGCTGAGAAGTTTTTGTTTGTTTGTTTTTGTTTTTGTATATAAATATATGAGAGGGAATTTATTCGGGGAATTGGCTCATGCAATTGTGAAGGCTGAGGAGTCCCATGAGAGGCTATCTACAAACTGGATGCCGGTAACATGGTTCAGTCCAAGTCTGAAGGTCTCAGAACCAGGGAAGCGGACGGTGCCGCTGGTGGAAGTTCTGGAACTAAAAGCTAAAAAGTCCCGAGTTCTGATGTCCATGGACAGGAGAGCAGAGTGTATCCCAGCTCCAGCAGATAGAGGTATTGATTTGTGTTTTCCTTTGTTTTTGTTCCCTTTGGGCCTCTGGCAGATTTGATGGTTCCCGCCCATATTAAGGGCAGACTTTCTACCTACTATCACTACTCTACCCCTTGTCAACTTGGTGTTCATAGCTACCTCCTTAAGCCATACTTAATCTTCAAATGGGACAATAATGCAATAGTTCTGCCTAACATGATGTAACTATCCTGAATACAACTGAAGATGCCTTAATCCCTTTCCCCCAAACAGGAGTAAAACCTCAGATGATGTTTACTCTTTTCCTAATACCCCATGACTTAAATGCAAATACTATGATGCAAAGTCAACAATTTCAAATACTGATATAAAGTCAGTAAATGTTACAGCATCGGTAAGGTTCACACATGGCATTTATGGAGGTTGTCAAGATTAAAGATTGGACTTTGCAGTGAAAGTATATATATTATGTATGCTTAATATGCATATATTAAGCATATATATATTAAATATTAAATTATATATATTAAATATATATATTGCTTAATATATGTACAGTATGGATATACAGAGAAGATCTTAACATAATAGGGAGGACATTTACAATCCTTTTTCCGTAGCTGGTCTCATGGTTGAGGCTGGTATTTATAACTACTTTCTCTTACTACCCATTCTGTATTCCCTTTGCCTTCAGTGAGCTCCTCAGCTGGTCGTGGTTCTTTACCCAGAGGAGTGAACTGAACCTTCATCCCTGAAGAGTCTGGGCCATTCATAGTCTTGCTTGGATTTTGTTGTTGAAATTTTCCATTGACCTTAATCACAGGACATGGTAGTACTAAGAGATGTCCTAAGGCATCTCCTGTGTTCCAGACATAATCTTCCTTACCTCCATTGTGAAGTAGTAGTCCAACTTTCCTTTGGTAGTCTGGGTCAGTCACCCAGCCAGCACCATAACTCCTTTCTTAGCCTTTGACCAGAGGCATGAGGAGACAAAAGTGGCCAGGTGGCAGCCTTTATTTCCAGTTCAATGGTCTCATTTTTGTGTATCCTGATGGAACATTCTTCCCTCTGAACTGGTTAAACAGTGGTGACCAGAATGCTGATAGAAATATGGACAGTAAAGGCCATACTGAGGAGACCTCAGGTGTAAACAGAAGGAGCTTATTGGAAACTGAAGCAATGATCATCCTTACTATGAACTGCCAAGGAACCCGGCTGCATTCTGCTCATGCCCAAAAGTTTTATGGAATGTGGAACTTAAAGCAGAGTGCAAAAAATTGGAAAATTTTCAGCCTGGCCACATGAAGAATGAAAAGTTGTATTTGGAGAGGAAAGCAAGGGTGTAGTCCAGCCACAATTTCCTAAGGAGCCTGGTACAGAAAAAAGGGATTATCAAGAGCATGGAAGAAAGACTTTGCAGGCATTTCAGAGATTTTTTTTTTGGTGGCTGGAGATATGAGGCTCTTAACCTTTGGCCTTGGTGTTACTGTACTGTGCTCCAACCAACTGAGCTAACTGGCTAGCCCCATTTCAGATGTCTTTGAGGCTTCCCCTTCCATCACAGGCCCAGAGGCCTAGGAAGACAGAATGGTTTCAAAGAACAGGCCCAAGGCACCCTCCACGGGCTCACTGCCCAGGGCCACCTTGGGATGCTGCTCCCTACACCTTAGCTATTCCAACTGTGACTACATTGGCCCCAGGTGTGGCTAGACCTGCAGCTTCAGAGGATACAAGCCAGAATCCTTGGTGGCGTCCTTGTTGTGTTATGTCTGTAGGCTCACAGAATGCTAGAGCTGTCTAGGCTTGGGAGCTTCCACCCCAATTTCAAAGGATGTATGGAAAAGCCTGGGGGCCAAGGAAGAGATCTACAACAGGGGAAGAGTCACCACATAGTCTTCATGATATACCAGACAGTCGGATTGGTATGCCTGGTATAAAATTTGGAGAAGCCTCAGCCAGGAACTGAGTGGCCCTGCAACATTCACAAAGCAATGCCAAGCAAAGATGTGGGGTTGGAGTTGCAGCAGAGAGCACCCACCAGTGCCATGTGTAGCAGGACCATCATGGAGACCCCAAACTGAAGTGCTACCAGTGTGCAATGCCAGCCTGGGAAAGCTAAAGCATGACTGGAGACCAGGAAAGCCACAGGAGTGGGGCTGCTGGAGGATTTGGGGACCCAACTCTTGTACCAGTGTGCAGAGAATGCCGAATATGGAGTCAAAGTGCATGGTTTGCCAGCTTTGTGATTTAATGCCTGCCCTACTGGGTTTCAGACTTGTTTGGGACTGGTTACCCCTCTCTTTTGGTCTACTTTTCCCTTTTTGAGTGGGAATATGTACCTTATGTTTGCCCCACCATTGTAGCTTGGTAGTAGATAACTTGTTTTGATTTCACAGATGGGACTTTGGACTTTTGAGCTGAAACAAGTTAAGATTTGGGGGATGGAATGAATGTATTTACCTGTGAGAAGGACATGAACTTTTGGGGTCAGGGGCAAATTGCTCTGAATGAAATTGTGTCCCCACAGTTTAATGTATTAGAAACTCAACCTCCACTATGACAGTGTTAAGAGGGTGAGAAGTCCTATTATGGTAATTGAAAGGTGGAGCCTAGAAGAGGTGATTAGATTGTGAGAACCCTGCCATAATGAATGGACTAATCCATGGATAGTTTAATGATAGTCACAGGTGTGGTTCTGATGGCTTTAAAAGGAGAGTGTGTAAGAAGCTTTCTGTCTCCTGCTCCTGCCATTTTCACCATGTGATGCCCTGTGTCACTGTGTGGAGTCAACACCAACAAGGCCCTCACCAGATGTGTTCCCTAGAATTTACTTCCCAGCCTTCGAAACTGTAAGAAATAAATTTTATTTCTTTATAAATTACTCAGTTTCAGTTATTCTGTTATAAGCAACAAAAATGGACCAATACAAATGGTATGTGAGAACAAGGCCCAATCCGCAAAAGGGACCTTGGGAGCCCTCAGAGAGGAATGAAAGGAAAATACGTATCTTTCCTCTAATCTACTCTCTATCTGTGATTATGATGGGACCTGAATATATTTTTGATTGTGATGAGATTCTGAGAGTATCTGTGATTGTCAGAGATTGTTGAGTTGATAGATTTCTGAATGCATCATTTTATCAGGCAGTTTCATTCTCTATCCTAGTGACCTAATTATTACAGGAAAATAGACCAGCCCCACTGCAGAGCTATCATAGCGGTAGACATCTTGGTAGAATCCCACACTTGGATTTCTGCAAGGCTGCTGTGTGCCTGGTGTGATGACAGATTGTTGTCTTTTGGATCTGAAATTATGTTACTCACAGGACAGGAGTTATTTATCCTCAGTGTCAGATTTGGCAATAGAGGCACAAATTCATTGACCACTTGCCACTGGTTGCACAGTCATCACGGGAGAATTGGGGTGCTATACACTGCATGCCTAACCCCACATCAGTGTCCTTCTGCAGGACCAACCCTGTTGAACGTCTCTGGGTTTGGGAGTAATTCTCTTCCCAAACTCTAATCATATCAGGGGAAACATGTTGGGATTTTGCTGCATAGTCCAGGCTTATAGGTAATGAACAAACATTGTTATTTTTCCTCTACTGTTTCATTTTGGAGATATCATCCTACTAACATCTACTTTATTGGTTTAGTATAAATTATTCAGCTCTTAATTACCATATTATGAATGTTTAATTTTTGCCCTGATATTGTCAGAGAGAAAACACGCCCTTATGTCAGTGGGCTCTGGTCCCAAAATGTGGTTCCATGTTCACCACCCCAGCAAGGGCAATCATTTTCACAGGGACCCTGAGAACGTGCACACTCTTTGGCTAAGGATTCCCAAAAGCCACACACTTTCCTTCTTACCTAAGAGTCAGTGATTAAAGCAGGTATTTGTTAACTTCTGGCATATCTAGGAGAGGAAAATTCTTAAAATAATTTCTAGGGAAATAGAAAGTCATTTCAATAAGTGGGAATTTGATTTTTAATTCATTTGTAATATATATAGATATGAGTTAAGTTCCCTTTTAATTAAGGTGGAAGGGAAGCTGGAGAATTTTACTGTAAAGCAAATAGTTCTCTACTATATATCACCAATGATCATGTGTATCTGTATCATTTTTATAAGTCCGCAGTTCCTCCAGGCTCTTAGGATTCCCCTCACCCAACTCTTTCTCCACATTTGGACAATGATACTATTCTCTTTATTCTGTCTCTAAATTTTCCAAATCTGCCACCTTTTCATCACTGCCATTTTCTTAGTTCTTGCTCTCATCACTTATGACTCAGACCATTGCATTATCTATGCAGCAGGTTTTTCCTTTGTGGTTATTCCCCAGATCTGTCCTCCAAATGATCACCAGAATAATCTAACGCCTGCGTCTGATGTTATTAGTTTTCTGTTCAAAACCCTTCCACAACTCTGGGTCCCTTAGCAGTACCTCTTGAATTTTTCCATAGAAGTGTTCATAATGACAAAGAAGAAAACATATCACAGGGTTTGGGATCTTAGTCTCAGCCGGTCTGCCACAGTGCAGTGTTTCTTTGCAGTCTCTCATTTTATCTTAAAAATTGTCAAGAAATTTGCATCCCAACAACTACGTGCTTTTTAGTATGAAAAATCATACCTTTTACCATCGATGTCTAAAATCTATAAGTAAACTGACACTCTACAAAGATGGTCCAAATCTATTCTTGGTGTTTGCAACCCCTCTCAAAGACCACCTCATATTTTCATATTCTCAGGCATATGGATATAGATGTCAGTTTTAAAAACTCTGTGAAATTATTCAGTGTTATAGAATCTGAAGGAAAAAGCAATTTATTGAGACCTAATGCCAGGCACTATAAGATCCTTTGCTTAAAGGATCATATTTGTTGTCTAACCACCCTGGGATGATGGGGGTGTTATTCTTATTTTACAGAGAAGGGAATAAAGGCTTAAACACACCATGCACTTTGCACAGAAAAAGGACAGGAGGGAAATATAACAAATAGCTAACAGTGGTTATGGGTGATTTTAATTTTTGTTTTTTTATATTTTTTCTCTATTCATCCTTTCCACAATGACCATGAGTTGTTCTTCCTAACAGAACTAATATAAACTAGAGGAAAAGATTAAATAATTCATCTGAGAGTCCTTAGCACAGTGTTTGGTACATCAATTTTATTCTCATTCCTTATTCCTCTGTGTACCCATCACAGCATGCAGCACCCACACTCCTAATAAAGAGCCAATAAAGCCAGGTTCCACTCAGTTGAATCAACAATTGAACTAAAGAGTATTTTAATGTTATTTTTCCATAATAATAAATATACAACTATAAATTACATGCACAAGGGATAGTCTGGTTAAAATATATTTCATTAAACTGAGTTTAAGACTTTGGTGAGCCAGTCAAAGTGTAATATTTCACATCTATTAAGGTTTTACTATGCAAAAGATACTATGCTTTGTGCTTTAACAGCATCACATTTTCAGTCATGTCAATAACTTTATGAGATGGGCATTATCACTAGCCCCAGTCATAGAAAAGTAAATAACATGCCCAAGGTTACCTGACCAGTAAGCCAAAGAAGCAGATTCACATGCGGTAGGGCCTGATTCCAAATTTCTCCTATAGAATCTCCATGCTGAGCTGCAAGCCTAAGCCTTGCTGCCATTTCTACACAAGCATTTCTAATTTTAAATATGCTCCAAGCCATTTAGTGTTTTTTCATATGTAAAAGGTACATTTTATTATATAGATAAAGCAAGTGATTCATCTTGCTTTATCTATATAATAAAATGTACCTTTTACATATGAAAAAACAAGGTTAAACAATTTGCCTAAAGTCCCATAGGAAGGGGCAGAGCTGGGATTTAAAACCAATTCTGACCAAAGAGCCTTCTGATCTTTGCCGCGGTGTGCTGTCTCTGTGTTTGTGCAGGTCCCTAAGGCCCCAGAATGCTCAACACCTAGGCCAGATCCTTAAACACACTTGTGATTGAATGCCAGGTCAAGTATAAGCACTAAATTTTCCTTTAGCAAAATTCAACTTCAACTCTGTCTGGAAAGCCTTTCAGAGCCTGTAAAAGAAAGCTTTTTCTGGGCCTGCTCAGAGCAGCTCATTGGTCTCCTGTCTGCAGTAGGTGAACACCGTGGAGGTTCATGGCCGCCTGGCCCAGTCGGGAGATTGCCCATGGAGCATGTCTGTTTCACTACTGTGGGCAAATGGACTTTGCAGAAGAAAACGCACTGATCCTTTCCACTATTGCTATGCGCCTCATCCCTGATCTAGAAAATGGACTTGAATTCCAAGTACAATTTATAGACCCTGGACCTGCCGAGCTGAAACTGAAGATAAATAGACCCTTAGGAAGTTATTTGTTGGGTACTTGGTGGCTGGATGGGGATGCTCAAGGCTCTGTCCAGCTTAGGAGCCGATCATGCTGGGGCTGTTCTGCCTCGAAGGAAACTGATGGGGCTAGCTCAGGGAGGACACTCTGTGAGAGGACTGGGCAGCAGCTGGTGTGGAGGAAAGTGGACAGGTTCTAGGTGGGTGAATCATGCCTAGGTGGGTGAATTATGTGGACCTGTCCAGTGCCTTTACTTGTCTCCTGAGACAAGTAGTGTGGGCTCTGTCCCACCCAGTCAATTGCTGAGGCCATCTGGACCAGGGCCTTGTTCTTGGTGGGTGGTGAGGTGGAGACGGAGGGTGGGGGGTGATCTGGGATTTCTCCGGGTGCCCTTTCTTTTAAGAGGGAAACCCTGAGCTCATAGGGTTGCTGCCCACCCTCAGTTCTATGGCTGTCTTCTGTCTCAGTTGCTAACTTTCACCTTAGCCCCCTCGCTGGGAATGGAGCCCTGCTGGATGCAGGCATGCCCTGCTGACTCAGCTAGTGTCTTTCTCTGAGTCAGGTCCCCAGGAAGGCATTCTGCCCCAAGCCAGACTGCTGCTTAGTCAAGAGAGTGCTGCTCACCTGTCTACAGATAACCACTGCTTGCTCACAAGCCTCCCACTGCCAAGTAGTTCAAATACCTAACCATATCCCAGATCTGGATATTTCTCAATCAAGTCCTGATTTGCTATATTTCGTTGGGCACTCTTTTATATCGCTGTCTGTTGCCTGTTTAATCTTTTTGTAACTCTCCCCTTCTTATCCTGGCTTGCTTTATTTCCTGCCATACTTTTTCCTTGAGGACTAAGTCTGCCTTGAAGTTGAGCCTATAAAAATCTCCTAGGTAGAGTCTTTGAGACATTATAGGAAGAACACACTTTTATGACCTTTGAGTATGGGTGTGTATATTCATACTTGCAGCCACATATGTGGCAGTATAGCAAGTGTCACCTAGGATCCAGACTGCCTGGGTTTGCATCCTGGTTCCACCGTTGATGGTGTGGCATGTGATTTTAGCAACTTATTTAACTTCTTTCTTCCCCAGGTTCTCTTCTGTTATATTGGGAAATACTAGTAAACTACGGTCACAGAATTATTGTGAATATAAATAAGTTAATAAGTGGGAAGGGCTTTGAATAGTTCGGGAACATAGTAAGTGTTCAATAAGTATTAGCTCTAATTACGTGTCAATGATTAAATACTGAGGCACATGGAAAAGGGTGGGCATATTCAACTACTTTTTTATCAATGTTTTATCACAGGGTGTGTGTGTGTGTGTGTTCATTTATAAACCAATGATTAAGACAAGTTGGGTATGAAAGTGAATTATACATATATCCATTGTTATATCTATATTCTACAGTGTGTTCATTTATAAACCAATGACTAAGACAAGTTGGGTATGAAAGTGAATTATACATATATCCATTGTTATATCTATATTCTACATTTTCACTTTCCACCTGTATACCCTTAACCTCTCATTCCCCAACTTCAGTCATCCTATAGGATGTAGCATATTTTGTCAGCTGATGTAACCCTGCTTAGTTTCCAATCAGAGCAGACAGCACATTAGGAACCTTTCTTCCTTCTATATCTGTCCAATATCTGTTGTTTCTGTGATGTGTTCACTGAGTCAGCCAAAAAGAGTTACATCTACTCTCAGTAGAGTGATCACTAAGAATTACCACTGTGCTAAGGGAATGGACCTTTTGAGTGGATTTCAAGTGGACTGCTACCAGTCACAAAGCAAGTCAATGGCTGCTCCATCCAGAACATTGGAGTCTCCCACCCATCTCCCTTCTCTATCATGCTTATTCCTAGCCTACTTCACCAAGAACCTAGGAAAGATGTTTATTTCCAAGGTAGAGTGACTAGGATCTCTTGTCTTACCTGAGAACTGCTCTGACGTATTCATTTTTTCAACAACAGAACTCAGTAGTTGATGGGTATACAGTGAAAAATCAGCCATAGTCCCACCATTGTAGAACTTACAAAAGGGGAGGGATACATTATATGAATATCTGAACAAATAAATATATAATGACAACCGATGATAAGTTCCATGAAAGAATGTATAGGGTGCTATGAGACAGACACAGAGCGACCGAGTTCTGAGTTTGTGGTAAGAAAACCTATACTTGAATCCTAACTGCATATTATGGACCGAAATGTGTCCATCCAAAATTCATCTCTTGAAGTCCTCACCCCCAGTTCCTCAGAATGTGACCATATTTAAAGATAAGGTCTTTAAAGAGGTGATTAAATTAAAATGAGGTATTTATGGTGAACCCTAATCCAATATGACTGGTATTCTATAGGAAAAGGAAATTTAGATATGCAGATAAGGACACAGAACACATGCATACACAGAGAGATGACAAAGTGAACACGCAGCAGGAAGGCAGACATCTGCAAGCCAAGGAGAGAGGCTTTAGAAGAAACCCAACCTGCTGACACCTTGATCCTAGATTTCTACCTTCTAGACTGTGAGGAAATGAATTTGTTGTTTAGGCCACCCAATCTGTAGTATGTTTTTTTGGCAGTCCTAGCAAACTGATACACTCTGTCACTGACTAGCTGTATGATCTCTAAAGTTACTTAATGCCTTTGAGTCTAGGTTTAGGAATAATATCTGCTTTAGAGGTTACAAATATCAAAATAAGATAATGTAAAATAATATAATGACTATCGTGCCTGGTATGTAGAAGACTGTCAATATAGGTTATTTATAATTTTAGTAGTATCAATAATTTTTTTGAGTAATAGTAGTATTAATTATAATAATAATGATAAACATTAATTGTTGTTATGTGTTGGAAAACAATTTTCATAGGTCTCCCCCCCCCCCCCCTTTTT
>NW_007729023.1:247620-263036 GCF_000696425.1 Galeopterus variegatus
GGTGGGCATATTCAACTACTTTTTTATCAATGTTTTATCACAGGGTGTGTGTGTGTGTGTGTTCATTTATAAACCAATGATTAAGACAAGTTGGGTATGAAAGTGAATTATACATATATCCATTGTTATATCTATATTCTACATTTTCACTTTCCACCTGTATACCCTTAACCTCTCATTCCCCAACTTCAGTCATCCTATAGGATGTAGCATATTTTGTCAGCTGATGTAACCCTGCTTAGTTTCCAATCAGAGCAGACAGCACATTAGGAACCTTTCTTCCTTCTATATCTGTCCAATATCTGTTGTTTCTGTGATGTGTTCACTGAGTCAGCCAAAAAGAGTTACATCTACTCTCAGTAGAGTGATCACTAAGAATTACCACTGTGCTAAGGGAATGGACCTTTTGAGTGGATTTCAAGTGGACTGCTACCAGTCACAAAGCAAGTCAATGGCTGCTCCATCCAGAACATTGGAGTCTCCCACCCATCTCCCTTCTCTATCATGCTTATTCCTAGCCTACTTCACCAAGAACCTAGGAAAGATGTTTATTTCCAAGGTAGAGTGACTAGGATCTCTTGTCTTACCTGAGAACTGCTCTGACGTATTCATTTTTTCAACAACAGAACTCAGTAGTTGATGGGTATACAGTGAAAAATCAGCCATAGTCCCACCATTGTAGAACTTACAAAAGGGGAGGGATACATTATATGAATATCTGAACAAATAAATATATAATGACAACCGATGATAAGTTCCATGAAAGAATGTATAGGGTGCTATGAGACAGACACAGAGCGACCGAGTTCTGAGTTTGTGGTAAGAAAACCTATACTTGAATCCTAACTGCATATTATGGACCGAAATGTGTCCATCCAAAATTCATCTCTTGAAGTCCTCACCCCCAGTTCCTCAGAATGTGACCATATTTAAAGATAAGGTCTTTAAAGAGGTGATTAAATTAAAATGAGGTATTTATGGTGAACCCTAATCCAATATGACTGGTATTCTATAGGAAAAGGAAATTTAGATATGCAGATAAGGACACAGAACACATGCATACACAGAGAGATGACAAAGTGAACACGCAGCAGGAAGGCAGACATCTGCAAGCCAAGGAGAGAGGCTTTAGAAGAAACCCAACCTGCTGACACCTTGATCCTAGATTTCTACCTTCTAGACTGTGAGGAAATGAATTTGTTGTTTAGGCCACCCAATCTGTAGTATGTTTTTTTGGCAGTCCTAGCAAACTGATACACTCTGTCACTGACTAGCTGTATGATCTCTAAAGTTACTTAATGCCTTTGAGTCTAGGTTTAGGAATAATATCTGCTTTAGAGGTTACAAATATCAAAATAAGATAATGTAAAATAATATAATGACTATCGTGCCTGGTATGTAGAAGACTGTCAATATAGGTTATTTATAATTTTAGTAGTATCAATAATTTTTTTGAGTAATAGTAGTATTAATTATAATAATAATGATAAACATTAATTGTTGTTATGTGTTGGAAAACAATTTTCATAGGTCTCCCCCCCCCCCCCCCCTTTTTTTTTACCCCCTCTCAGAGAAAAACAAAACTTTTTTTTTTTTTGTTGGAAAAAAATTTTTAAGGGCCCCCCCCCCCCCCCTTTTTTTTTACCCCCTCTCAGAGAAAAACAAAACTTTTTTTTTTTTTGTTGGAAAAAAATTTTTAAGGGCCCCCCCCCCCCCCCTTTTTTTTTACCCCCTCTCAGAGAAAAACAAAACTTTTTTTTTTTTTGTTGGAAAAAAATTTTTAAGGGCCCCCCCCCCCCCCCCTTTTTCTGCACAGCCTGTAAGAGAAGCACTAACTGTTGTTTGTTCTGGACTTTTTGAAGGATATGTGTATAGCAACACCTTGGAAGAGAGAGTTAGTGTCTTTCTCTGAAGCAAAGGGCAGGCATGATAGACTATTATAAAAGATTCGGGCTCCCTAAGTTCAAGGTTCCTCTCTTGTAATGCAACCCACTGCATGTGGAGGCATCCATCTGGACTCATCTGTGTTACCCCATGAAGCTTTGGGGCAAGGAGAACTGAGGCAAATATGCTGATGCTCATGCCACTTGCTGTGCAGAGAATAATAAAGTCCTTTGTCTCTGACCTAGGGGACTTATGTCTTCTGCCAGTGTCCATGCAACTGTGGCAGGATGACTTGTTAGTTTGCAAGTATGGTAAAGTTTCAAACTCCACACTGTTCTGGATACTGTATTTACAGTTTTGTTTTGCTTTGTTTTTGCCTGCGAAAGTAGTAATTCCATCATAAACTGAAACCAGACTGCATATTGGGAGCCTCTACAAGCCATCCTGTGAAAATGTTCTAGTTGTTCCCGGGTATTACTTGGAGCCCGAAGGGAAACTTTTATGCCAGTGAACTGCAGCCTTAATCCATCAACCTCTTAATAGGGAGCCCAGACTGCATTATGACTTTCCCACAATGAGACAGCTGTTAAGACTACCAAGAGAAGCAGGACATTTCCAGGATAAGGAAGGATCATAATGACACTTTTCAGATTGGTTTTGGAAAAAAAGGAGTCTTACCTTCTCTGGGTAACCTGATTAAAGGCCTACGGAGAGCCTAATTTAGGACTTAACTCATAGAAAAGAAAGGCACAAAACAAAACACAGGACTAGTAACTAGACACTCCCTTCCTGGATATAATGCACTAAAATTTTCTAATTTTGCAGTTAGTGACTAAGAGAGCTGATAAACAGGGTGCCATCCAGCTGTTCCTCTCTCCTGCTGTCCCCAGGTGCTCTTTGTAAAAGACTGAGAGATGGCATGGTCTAGTGAGAAGAGCATGAATTCAGAGTTCAGTATATCTGCACTGGAGCTCCAATTCAGCCATTTCCTGCTTGTGGTTAAGCTTTTGATCTTTCTGAGTCTCAGTTTCCTTATCTACAAAGCGAGGCTAACCATGTCTATGGTGCAGTTTGTGTGGAGATTAAATGAGATAATATAAATTACCTAGTATAGTGCCCGCCACATACTCAATAAATAATTACTGTCTTGTACTTCCTGTATATGTGACATTTAGTAGGTTACTTTTCTTTTGTGAGTTTAAAACAGGATTAATCATAGCAATATTTCAGGATTGGTGAAATTTTGTAAAGTACTCAGCGTAGTATGTGGCACATGGTAGGGGCTCAACAAATATAAAGGCTCCACCCTCCCAATCAATCTCATATTTTCTTCCTACTTTCTCAGCCCTGCCCCCAGCTTACATTAACATTTTACACTGATCTTAATTCTTAATTAAATTAGTTTTCAGTCAACAGTTATTGCATGAGTTCCTATTTTCTATTTTACTCTGTGATAGGCAAAGTAGAGATACAAAAGATATATAGAATTGATCCTTTCTTCCAGGAAAGAAAAGTGCTATTCAAGTTGAATTGGTTTAGCAGCAATGCGAATCAGTAAATGTAAGGTACGAAGTTTCACAGAAAAATATCTTGGATCAGAATTAACGAGACCTGAGTTCAAGTCCTGATTTTTCCATTATTATGTGTGATTTTCTACAAATTACTTAACCTCTGTAAGCCTGTTTTGTCATCTGTAAGTATGGGTAAAATACACCTTTCCCTCACTGGGTTGTTATGAGGATCAAAGAAGTTAATAGTTGTAAAACAGGGTGTTAAACTATGAATCCTACACAAACGTGATTTATGCATATTATACTTGGCATAATAGTAAACAACCAAAGCAGAATTATGAAAAATATGAGTCATCAGTGTTCATTCAATCAGGAAGACAGGATTATATGAGTTTATTCATTCATTCAATAAATATATACTTAAAACCTTCTAGGTATTTAATGCTAGGTATCAACTCTCTTCTGTTGAGGAGCTAATAATAGAGAGAATAGAATATGTCAGGTAGAGATAAATGCTATGGGAGAGAGAAAAACACACATGGGGTGAGGTGGTGGTGATATTATATATATATGGTAGTCATAGAAAGTCTCTTAATTGGTGATAATTGAGCAAAATTGTTATGACACATGGGAGCAAGCCATGAAGATCATTGGGGAAAGAGCATTCTAGGAAAAAAGAGAATAAATTCAAAGCTCTAAGTGAGAGGGACTTGCATCTTCAAGGTATAGAAAGGTGGCCAGAATGCCTGGAGAATTGTAGGTGGAAGACAATCTCGGAAAGGTAGTAGGCAGTTGGGGGGTGGCCACGGTGGGGCTGGTGCTGTGGGTCATGCTGAAAACTCTGGATTTCATTCTGAGTTGATTTGATGTTGAGAGCAGAATGGTCAATGAAAATTGCATTTTTAAAGTGTCATCTTTGCTGGGTTTGTATGTAGGTTACAGAGAACCAAGGTTAGAAACAGATAATTCTGGTTTGAACCAGGGTTGTGAGAGGTGGTTGGATTCTGGATACACTTTGCAGGTGAAGCCAACAGAATTGGCTGATGATTGAAGACCGGGTGTGACAGGGAAAGGTGAGATGAGTGGCTCCTGTGACTCTGGTCCAAGACACCGATATGGAGAAGACTGGAAGAGGGCAGATTTGGTGGTGATGTGGGTGGAATTTAAGAGTGCAATTTGGAGTATGTTAAATCCAAGATGATTTTATGATATTCAAGTGGGAATACTGCACCAGCCATTGGACTTTGAGTCTAGAGTTCAGTGGAGAGGCCCAGGCTGGAGATTTAAATTTGAGAGTTACCAGCTGTAGATGGCTTTTAAAGCCATAACACTTGAAGAGTCCATCTAAGCACTGCAAGTTATCAAGATTTGGAAGGAGGGCCCAGTGAAGGAGAGGGGTTATAAAAGGCCACAAACAGGAAGCAAGGCTTGCATTCTGCTTCCCTGAATGTTCAGAGCGAACATCTCCTGAACGAGCCTGCCCTGTGCCTCCTGTGGGCCAGGTGCTTTTTTCGCTCTCTGTTCCCACACAGAGCTGGCTAGGAGGGGTGGCTGCCCTTGTCTTACACTGAGGGGACTGAGATGCAGAGAAGTTAAGGAACATGACTTGACCAAGGTGACAAAATAGGAAATGGAGGAGACATCATTTAAACTCAAATCTATCTGGCCAAGTAGAATCTGATGAGTGAAAAGAAGAGCAAACAGTCCCTGAGTCCCCATGCCTGGTATTATGACAGTTACCCCTCAGGCATCGTGCTGAGTATGGTTGCATACGGGGTCTCACCTCATCCTCACAACATGAAGTCAGAATGCTGATCTCTGTTTTTTTAGCTGAGAAAATTGAGATGCAGGGAGCTTTAGTAACCTGCCAAAGATCTCACAGCTAGTTGAGCCAGGATGGGAACTTGGGCCTCTGTGGCTACCAAGTCTCCTTCAGCTTCATTACTCCTTCCTCATGCTCGGGCAGTAGAGGAAAAGGCAGGAATATGGACTTCCCTCTGGGTTCTGGCTGAGATATAAGAAATGTAAGAGGCACCAGCCAAAGTGTCTGGAGCGGTCCATGTCCACACTCCAGAGGTTCTTCCTGCTCCTCCCTCTGCTTGCCCAAGGCTCCGACTGCTCCAGGGATTGCTCTGCATTGAACTGGCATCTTGAACAGATGCAGGCAAGGCAGAAATGCTTCATGTGCCAGGACCTTTTGATAGCTGATTTGTTAATTGGGACATGCCCTCACAAAATCACTATGATTTGAAGTCAACTAAATTATCTGGCACTTGCTACCCAAATTAGAGCTCATGTGCCAGGACCTTTTGATAGCTGATTTGTTAATTGGGACATGCATTCACAAAATCACTATGATTTGAAGTCAACTAAATTATCTGGCACTTGCTACCCAAATTAGAGATTCAAGGCACATGGTTGGTGTTGGAGGGATGTGCTCCTTCCCATCATGGTAAAAAACCTGATTTTCCCATATGGATGGGAAGCACATGAAAGTGATTCTGTGACTTCTATTTGTGGACCTACTACTACATTCCAGGTACTATGACAACTGAATGCATGTGTGTGTTGGGGTGCGGAGAACGATACCCCAAAGTATGGTGCTTTGGCATTCTGAGCACTTTCGGATTAAAGAAGATTGGAAGGCCATAGTAGCTGCCTTAGAACCAAGGACTTTCTAACCCTCTCTTGTTTCTCTCCCCTCCAAGTACAGGGAGGGACTCTCTCTGGAATTTACTTACTTGACTGAGAAAAACTTCCTCCAATAAAAATGGAATTGTCTTAAGACTCCCTCCCTAGGAATCTCATCAAACAACCAGGAAAGATTAACCACCAGAGAAGAGAGAGACTAAAAATTGTCAACATCCCCAGACAGACCTTTCATCTATTCTTCTGAGGGCAGCTCCTAGAGATTACTCAAAAGACTTTATCTGAGTAGTAGGACAACCTTTGTCTGCAGTGCAGTTTGGCCCCTTGCCTTCTCGTAACTTGTTCCATTCAGCTTCCAAAGAGAATTATTTACAAACTATTGTCTGCCCTGTGGGCCCATTTGATTTCCCTAAAAGTCATTTATTTTACCTAAAGTTGGATACACCCCCATTTCCCTTTCCCCTGTGAAGAGAGTATTTAAGCCTTAACCATCTGACCCTTCTTTTAATCTAATCTCATTTTTCCTGTGAGTCCCATGCTCATACATGTTAACACATTGGTATGCCTTTTCTCCTGTTAATCTGTCTATTGTCAGTTCGTTTCAGCAGATCCAAACCTTCAGAGGGGTAGAGGAAATTCTCTCTGCCCCTACAAGTGTCACAAGCACAATGAGAATAAAGGACTATAATCCCCATTTTACAGATGAAGAAACTAAAATGAAGAAAACTTGGGTGAAATACATTTGCCAAGCTTTTATGACTAGGGAGTGGCAGAGTCAGGGGCTAGATCCAGGTCTGCCAGATCCCACGCCCCGGAGTAGCAACACAATTATTTCCATTTTATTTTAATTAATTAATTAATTATTTTATGAATTCTGAACAGAAGGGAAATAAACCTGTGAGAGAGGATGCCCTGAGAATCTGTTATCCTGTGGTGATAGAACCATTGTAGGAAGAATTAGACAGGACTAGAAGGACCTTTAGAACAGGGCTTCTCAAACTTTAATATGCATGTGAATCATCTGGGGATCTTGGTCAAATGCAGATTCTAATTCTGTAGGTCTGGGCAGGGGCCTGCTCTTCTGTGTTTCTAACAAGAGGGTGTTACAGGTCTGTAAGTCATACCTAAAGCAGCAAGGCCTTAGAGAACACCTGATGTTGTACTTCCCAAACTTCACTTATTTAAATACTGCCTATAATATTTTAGCTAATACTTAAATTTGACTCACTTTCTTGTACTTTAATATTGTTGCACTGCAGTAAATGGAAAAGGAATACCACTAAGCATAAAAATAAAGTGACAACAGAACTATCTTACTTAACAGATACTGTTTCTTGAATTTCTGAGTCAAATATCTTGTTTTGATCCAAAAATACATAAAAAGTGGGAGGGAGTGCCCACAAGCTAGAAAGGTTTTGAAGATATACCAGCACCAAAGTGAGCCCTTCTCCTTGATATAGTCAGAAAGAATAAAAGAGAATTTGAAATGGGCCAAGGGTTTTTAACATCTACAGTGTTACACCTGTGTTCCTCCCAGTGACACTCACCTCTTCCCAAGGAAACCATGATCACCCACCTCTTTTATGAGGGGCTGTCACTTGCTCAAAGGCACACAGCCAGTTAATGGCAGGACCAAACTGCAATGCAGCTCTTTCAATGAGTTTATTGAAAGAGCTTATTTTAACAAGCCATATACTTTACCACAGCTGATTTCATATTTCCCATGCTCATTCTTTCAGGAGGCTAGGAGAGGCTTTCAGCAACTCCCAGAGGCTAACTGTAGTCCTCACCCAGTTGTCAGGTGGTCAGGGAGGTACCGCCCCACACTCTCCATCCTCAAAAGGAGACCTCCTCACCTTCTCTTAAGAATAACTTCGGGTGAATATGGGATCCAGCCCTTTCTGACTTCTTCATTTATTCTGCCATCCCAGGGGTTTTATTCCCTTTCTCTGCCAAGTCCTGGTCTACAGGTTTCTTTCTGAAGTGCTGCTGCCTTGTTATCATTCTTAGGTGTGTTCACACAGCTTGAGGATTTTTTCCCCCTGTAAATACACCTCTTTAGACTTCTTCAGCCTGTGGCTGCAAACAACCACATCTCCTGCATGGAGGCAGGTGGGAAACAGCACTTGAGGAGTTCGGTGTCAGGAACCAGAGGCTGACCACTCAGCTCTTGCAGGTGTGTGTGTGTGTGTGTGTGTGTGTGTGTGTGAGAGAGAGAGAGAGAGAGAGAGAGAGAGAGAGTGATAGCAGGGGGTCACAGCCTTGATGGTCCTTTTCCTCTGTCCAAATTGAGACTCCAAACTGGCCCCTAGGCTTGTCCAGGCCATTTGGAGTTTGTGAGGATTTGATCATCCTTAACATTGCATTATCATATTCTCTGTTACTTACTATATACCTGCATGTACCCACTTTGCTCACACAATTAATCCAGCAGCGATGCAGTGAGGTCTTATCTCCCCTATTCAGATCAGGAGACTGAAGCTCCTAAAAGATGACTTGATGAGGTAAGACTGAGAAAACTTTATAGAAACTAAAACACCATGCAGACATGAGGTGGAGATGAAGTCTCCCTTTTCTCATTTCATAATCTAATTCATATCTACTTAGTGAGGGTTAGATATTAAGTCTTGGGCTATTGAGGCTTTATATCCTGGATGTGAGATGAATAAGGCATTCCCCCGCCCTCAAGAAGTCCACAGTTTGTTTGGGAAACTAGGAAATGTCTGGTCTAAAAGAAAAAACTTTTTCTATACTCACAGCACTTCCAACAGCATATGTGTGGTTTTCCCAGGCCAAGCAATTCTCCAGTTCTCTGTGGACACCAACTGGGTGTCCTATAATTTAATTTTAATTCTGACATTACCTGGAGGTAGCACAGACCCCACAGGGCAAGGGCCCAGTCCCACAAGACTACCCCCTACTTCACACGCTACTTCCAGATAGTGGGTGTTCAGGCTACCCACACTTCTGTCCAACTTGGACAATTTGGGCATTCCCATGACTCCCTCTCTGGGGACTCCACTCCCAGCACCTCAGTGTGTCTACCAACACAGAAACTTACCAAACCCCATTATTTAGGGGTTTTATGGAGGTTCCATTATAGAGATATGATTGAGTAAATCATTGGCCATTGGTAATTATCTCGATCTCCTCCCAGAAAGTCAGGGGGTTGGACTGGAAGTTCCAACTCAATCACTTGGTTGGTTCCTCTGGCAACCAGCTCTCATTAGCATAACTTCAGGTATGGGTGAAAGGGGCTTATTATGAACAACAAAAGATGCTCCTCTCTTCCTATCACTCAGGAACTTCCAAGAGTCGGAGAAACTCTGTGCCAGGAAGGAAGGATGAACACTAAATATATATTTCCTATTAAATCACAATATCACATGGACTTTATACAATTTAATGCACAATATCTTCCTACTATATAATAGAAGTACAACCTGGGTTCCAATTTCCAAGTTGCTTGGTCCTACTAGCTGTGAGGTTTTTTGTAGGTTTGGGCAAGATTCTTTCTTTCTTTCTTTCTTTTTTTTTTTTTATTAGTGGCTGGCTGATAGAGAGATTTAACACTGGACCTTGGTGTTATCATGCTGTAGCTAACCAAGGTAACTGGCCAGCCCCTGGTAAGATTCTTAACTCTCAGATCCAAGTTTTCATGTCTGGGTAATGGAGATATAGTATTCCCCTCACAAGGTTATTGTGGAAATTAATTGTATGTGTAGATGTAATGTGATATAATATAAAGAACATGAGTTCTGAAGTCAAATAGAGCTATACGTGAATCTTGAATCCACCAGGAAGCTTGACTCCATGACTGTGGACATCACTCAGAGGCTCATATCGTAAATGGGGATAATTATTCTTATTTGTGGGGTGGTCAAAAAGATGAAGATAGTACAGTCAGTCCTCTGTATCCACGGGTTCTGCATCTACAGATTTAACTAACCACAGCTTGAAAATATTCAAGAAAAAAAAATAGATGGTTGCATGTGTACTGAGCATGCACAGACTTTTTTCTTGTTATTATTCCCTAAACAATACAGTATAACAACTATTTACATAGTGTTTACATTATGTTTACATTGCATTTGGTATAAGTAATTCATAGATGATTGAAAGTATATGGGGGGATTGTGTGGGTTATATGCGAGTTCTACTTTTATAAAAAGGACTTAACCATCTAAGGATTTTGGTATTCATGGGGGTCCTGGAACCCCCATGGATACAGAGGGATGACTGTATGTGCAACCACCCAGCATAGTGCCTGGCACTTATCAGGTACTAAGCAAGGTTAGTTTTCTTCCTGTAAATCTACTTCCTCTCCCTTTCTTTATGGGAGCCCAAGAGAAAACTGAGTTCTTCTCAGTGTTGTGGTGTTAGACTCATGAGGGAAGTAACAGAGGAGAAACTCAAAAGCCCCTCATGTAGGATTTGGAGGAGTGGGGATAAAAGGAGAAACATTTAAGGAACGATATAAATGAAGGCTTAGAGGTGGCAAACTTCTGTTTGGATTAAAGGGAGTCATTCAATGTTTGGCAAAATGGGGGTGTAGAGAGATAGAGGGGGGGGGGGGGGGGGGGGGGTCTTGGAAAGTCCACTGTTCATGATGAATGTAAAGAAAATCTTGAAACACGGATATATGAAGGACCTCCAGATGATCCCCATCTCCATCAAGATAAATCCCAACTTCTCAACCTGGCATGCAGGACCTCCATGTCCTGGTACCAAACCATGAGACACCAAAAATGAGTAAGCTTCTACTTTCCAGGATGAGACATGCATCAGAAGCATTTCCACATCAGGGGACTTGCCCCAGAGAGATAACTGGGCTTCAAAGACTGAGGACTTGATGAAGTTTTGAGAACAAGGACCTTGGCATTAGTGAGCACTGGGTTCATGTCCTGACTCTGCCACTTTCTGTCTTTGTGCACCTTGAGTAAGTTACTTAACTTCTTCAAGTCTTAATTTCCCCCTATGAAAAACTGTCCCATATGGCAGTGAAATAGAATTTGCCTCGTGGGGTGGTTATGAAGACTAAATAATGCATAAGAGCTACTCAGCATAGTGCCTGACAACAAAGGAAGGGCTCACTAAATGGTAGCTATTTTTATTTTTAATAAAGCAAGTTGCTTGTTTTAGCAGATCAAAGAAAGCAAAAGGGTTTCTCTGCAGCAGAAACAGAGTGGCATTATTGCCCGCCCCCCTCCCCCGCGCTAGCTCTTGGGCTGCCACCTCCTGGCGATCCCACAGAAATCATCCAACCTAGTTCACACCCCTCATATGACAGATTGAGAAACTGAGGGCCTATAAGAGTAAATTCATAGCCACAGAACAGGCCTTCTGAAACTTGAACTTAACACTTCCCTGTATTCTTAGTACAACTGGTGACATTGCTGGAACACAGAATGTCATATCTCAGATATGCCTTCTGTTTTCCCCCCACTCTGTTTTATAACTCTTCATTTTGAAAATAAAATAAAATAAAATTAAAAAAAACAAAATAGAAAGTCTTGTGTCCTGATGCTTCACTCTATTTCATTTACAGTAGATGCAAGGCATTAATAAACACAGCAAGTTAAAATTAAGTCTCCTGGGATGTCTGTAACATTTTTTTATTTAGCTTGGTTTTCCTTTCTTTTCTCCCATCCTATGGATGGAATAATGCCAACCCTGACTCTGCTGGAACAGATATGTATTGTAATTGAAGATGTTATATGTGTTGAGCCCTCTCCTCCCAACTCTCTGTCCACGTGTCAGTAAAGGCATGGTTTGCAGGGCTATATACAAGAAACTAAAGCAAATTGCAGGATTGGTCTGCTTTATTTGTCCATGTGCTCACTTATTCATTCAGGAAAAAATGCCTGAGCACGCACTTTGTGCCAAGTTTAGTGCTGAGCACTCAGTGGGGAGCTGGAAGTGAATGTGACGTGGCCTCTGTCTTCAGGAACCTCACAGTCCAGTGGGGAGAGACACGGTGTCTAAAGTGTGTGATGAGAGCTATGAGAGGAGAAGCCAGAGGTCTGGGGGTGCAGAAGAAACACACCCACTTGGCCTAGAGAGAGAGGAGCAGTGCCCAGAGGGTATGAAGGGCTTATGAAGGGTCACATGTCCATTGCTCACTTTGGCAGCACATGTACTAAGACTTAGATGATTAAGATGCCAAATAAATCTCTAGACAGAGATTATGCAGAATAATTTATTAAGCTTGCAGTCTAGTCCTGGCTCCACCACCAAGTGGCTAGAGACAAGTTAGTCTCCTTCTCTGCAGCCTAACTTTCTAATTTTGAAAATAAACTTTTTTGTCTAGATTGTGCCTAAGCCCCTTTTCATCACTACAATGTTGTGGCTTACTGGAACATGTCCTCCTTGAGGTCAGGAGCATGTCTTATTTATGTCTGCAATTCCAAAGGCCTACACCTGGTCTTGGCACTTAGAGTAATCTGTGAATATTTGTGGAATATAATGAAATTTTAAATTAGATCCTTTGGTTGAGTCAGTGAACACAAAGGATGAGATCTTTTCAAATGGTGTCCTTAGATTGGAATTTAAAAACATGTGTTT
Organism: Galeopterus variegatus; assembly: GCF_000696425.1. Taxonomy (NCBI): domain Eukaryota; kingdom Metazoa; phylum Chordata; class Mammalia; order Dermoptera; family Cynocephalidae; genus Galeopterus; species Galeopterus variegatus. The sequence continues at coordinate 260,229 of NW_007729023.1, forward strand.
AGCAGTAGACTATCTGACTTTTGGAAGCCTATAAAAATTTTGTCCTAAATGAAGGGAAAAATTGAGGCAAATTCTCAAATAGCACCATTGGTATTAGCGGGGATGCCAATGGGAACAGCAGTAGAATAAGCCTGTACCCAAACATCTACCATGGAGGTTCCGAAATAATAGTTTGTCTTCAGTTGGACACTGCAGCCCCAATTTTTTCGGGACAGTAATGAGCTTAATGAGAAGAAAGGTAGTCAGTGGACATTTTATATTTGAGAGCAAAAATGGGAAAGTGCCAGAAGAAGCAAAGGTTTTCATCCCANCTCAAAAGCCCCTCATGTAGGATTTGGAGGAGTGGGGATAAAAGGAGAAACATTTAAGGAATGATATAAATGAAGGCTTAGAGGTGGCAAACTTCTGTTTGGAGAAAAGGGAGTCATTCAATGTTTGGCAAAATGGGGGTGTAGAGAGATAGAGGAGCAGTGAGGCCCAAGGCTGTCTTGGAAAGTCCACTGTTCATGATGAATGTAAAGAAAATCTTGAAACACGGATATATGAAGGACCTCCAGATGATCCCCATCTCCATCAAGATAAATCCCAACTTCTCAACCTGGCATGCAGGTCCTCCATGTCCTGGTACCAAACCATGAGATGCCAAAAATGAGTAAGCTCCTACTTTCCAGGATGAGACATGCATCAGAAGCATTTCCACATCAGGGGACCTGCCCCAGAGAGATAACTGGGCTTCAAAGACTGAGGACTTGATGAAGTTTTGAGAACAAGGACCCTGGCATTAGTGAGCACTGGGTTCATGTCCTGATTGCCACTTTCTGTCTTTGTGCACCTTGAGTAAGTTACTTAACTTCTTCAAGTCTTAATTTCCCCCTATGAAAAACTGTCCCATATGGCAGTGAAATAGAATTTGCCTCGCGGGGTGGTTATGAAGACTAAATAATGCATAAGAGCTACTCAGCATAGTACCTGACAACAAAGGAAGGGCTCACTAAATGGTAGCTATTTTTATTTTTAATAAAGCAAGTTGCTTGTTTTACCAGATCAAAGAAAGCAAAAGGGTTTCTCTGCAGCAGAAACAGAGTGGCATTATTGCCCGCCCCCCACCCTGCACTAGCTCTTGGGCTGCCACCTCCTGGCGATCCCACAGAAATCATCTAACCTAGTTCACACCCTTCATATGACAGATTGAGAAACTGAGTGCCTATAAGAGTAAATTCACAGCCCTGGCTGGCTACCCAGCAAGCTAGGGGTAGAGTGAGACACAGAACAGGCCTTCTGAAACTTGAACTTAACACTTCCCTGTATTCTTAGTACAACTGGTGACATTGCTGGAACACAGAATGTCATATCTCAGATATGCCTTCTGTTTTCCCCCACTCTGTTTTATAACTCTTCATTTTGAAAATAAAATAAAATTAAATTAAAAAAAACAAAATAGAAAGTCTCGTGTCCTGATGCTTCACTCGATTTCATTTACAATAGATGCAAGGCATTAATAAACACAGCAAGTTAAAATTAAGTCTCCTGGGATGTCTGTAACATTTTTTTATTTAGCTTGGTTTTCCTTTCTTTTCTCCCATCCTATGGATGGAATAATGCCAACCCTGACTCTGCTGGAACAGATATGTATTGTAATTGAAGATGTTATATGTGTTGAGCCCTCTCCTCCCAACTCTCTGTCCACGTGTCAGTAAAGGCATGGTTTGCAGGGCTATATACAAGAAACTAAAGCAAATTGCAGGATTGGTCTACTTTATTTGTTCATGTGCTCACTTATTCATTCAGCAAAAAATGCCTGAGCACGCACTTTGTGCCAAGTTTAGTGCTGAGCACTCACTGGGGAGCTGGAAGTGAATGTGACGTGGCCTCTGTCTTCAGGAACCTCACAGTCCAGTGGGGAGAGACACGGTGTCTAAAGTGTGTGATGAGAGCTATGAGAGGAGAAGCCAGAGGTCTGGGGGTGCAGAAGAAACACACCCACTTGGCCTAGAGAGAGAGGAGCAGTGCCCAGAGGGTATGAAGGGCTTATGAAGGGTCACATGTCCATTGCTCACTTTGGCAGCACATGTACTAAAACTTAGATGATTAAGATGCCAAATAAATCTCTAGACAGAGATTATGCAGAATAATTTATTAAGCTTGCAGTCTAGTCCTGGCTCCACCACCAAGTGGCTAGAGACAAGTTAGTCTCCTTCTCTGCAGCCTAACTTTCTAATTTTGAAAATAAACTTTTTTGTCTAGATTGTGCCTAAGCCCCTTTTCATCACTACAATGTTGTGGCTTACTGGAACATGTCCTCCTTGAGGTCAGGAGCATGTCTTATTTATGTCTGCAATTCCAAAGGCCTACACCTGGTCTTGGCACTTAGAGTAATCTGTGAATATTTGTGGAATATAATGAAATTTTAAATTAGATCCTTTGGTTGAGTCAGTGAACACAAAGGATGAGATCTTTTCAAATGGTGTCCTTAGATTGGAATTTAAAAACATGTGTTTAGCAGTAGACTATCTGACTTTTGGAAGCCTATAAAAATTTTGTCCTAAATGAAGGGAAAAATTGAGGCAAATTCTCAAATAGCACCATTGGTATTAGCGGGGATGCCAATGGGAACAGCAGTAGAATAAGCCTGTACCCAAACATCTACCATGGAGGTTCCGAAATAATAGTTTGTCTTCAGTTGGACACTGCAGCCCCAATTTTTTCGGGACAGTAATGAGCTTAATGAGAAGAAAGGTAGTCAGTGGACATTTTATATTTGAGAGCAAAAATGGGAAAGTGCCAGAAGAAGCAAAGGTTTTCATCCCA
>NW_007729024.1:0-3971 GCF_000696425.1 Galeopterus variegatus
GCAAGTGGTCCCTTTTCTCCACACCCTTTCTAACACTTATTATTTGTTTTTTTTTGTTTTTGTTTTTGATAATAGCCATTCTAAAACATGTAAGGTGATATCTCATCATCATTTTAATTTGCATTTCCCTGATGATTAGTGATGTTGAACATTTTTTCATATACGCACTGGCCATTCCTATGTCTTCTTTTGAGAAATATCTATCCAAGTCATTTTCCCATTTTTTTTTATTGGGTTATTTGTTTTTTTGCTATTGAGTTGTTTGCATTCCTTATATATTTAGGTATTCACCCGTTGTAAGATATATATTGCTAATATTTTCTCCAATTCTCTAGGTTGTCTCTTCACTCTGTTGACTGTTTCCTTTGAAGTACAGAAGCTTTTTAGTTTGATATAATTCATCAGTTTATTTTTGTTTTTGTTGCCTGTGCTTTTGGGGTCATATCCAATATATTATTGCCCAGACACTGATGTCATGAAGCTTTTCCCCTTTTTTGATGTTGTTGTTGTTTGTTTGTTTGTTTTTAGTAATTTCATAGTTTCAGCTCTTACATTTAGGTTGTTAATTCATTTTTATTGATTGTTATACATTATGTAAGATAAGGGTCTGTAGTGGATTGAATTATGTCCCCTCAAAATTCATTGAAGCTTGAATTGTATTCCCCAAGTTTCATGTGTTTGAAACTTATCCCCCATTGTGACTGTTAAGAGGGTGGGAAATCTTATTACGGTAATTGAAGGGGGAGCCTTGAAAAGGTGATTGGATTGCAGGACCCTGAAGTAGTGAATAGATTAAAAATGGTGGTCAGGGGCATGGTTCTGAGGGCTTTAAAAGAGGAGAGTCTATCTTGCTTTCTCTCTGCTCTCTCTGCTTCTGCAATCTTGCAATGTGAGACCCTGGGTCACCGTAGCCACCACCAGATGGATTTGGGACTCCCCTGGATCACTGTTGCCACCACCAGATGGACTTTGGACTTGCCAGCCTCAGAAATTGTAAGCAATAAATTTCATTTTCTTATAAATTACCCAGTTCTGTGTATTTTGTTATAAGCAATGGAAATGGACTAATACAGGGTCTAATTTAATTATTCTGCATTTGGATATCTAGTTTTTACAACACTATTTATGAGTAGACTGTCCTTTCCCCATTGTGTGTTCTTAGCCTCTTTTGTCAAAAATCAGTTGGCGATACATGTGTGGAATTATTTCTGGGCTCTGTATTCTCTTCCTTTGGTCTTTGTATCTGTTTTTATACCAGTACCATGCACTTTTAGTTACTATACCTTTGTAGTTTATTTTGAAATCAGATAGTGTGATGCTTTAAGCTATGTTCTTTTTTCTCAGGATTACTTTGGCTATTCAGGGTCTCTTGTGGTTCTAAACAAATTTTAGGATTTTTTTTTCTTTCTATTTCTGTGAAGAATGTTATTGGCATTTTTGATAGGGATTGCATTGAATCTATAAATAATTTGGAGTAGACATTTTAATAATATTAGTTCTTCCAATCCATAAACAAGGGACATCTTTTCACTTATTTTTGCCTTCTTAAATAAATGCTTTATTGTTTTCAGTGCAGAGATTGTTCACCTCCTTTGTTAAATTTATTCCTAAGTATTTAATTTTTATAGCTGTTATAAAGGTGATTTTTAAATTTCTATTTCAGATAGTTTGCTGCTAATATATATAAATGATACTGATTTTTGTCTGATGATTTTGTACCCTGCAACTTTATTTGTTCGTTAGTTCTAACAGATTTTGGTGGGATAAAGTCTTTAGTATATTATATATATGCATAAATCTATATTTAGTATATAAAGCTTTCTGTATACAAAATCATGTTGTCTGCAAACAGGGACAATTTAACTTCCTTCTTTCTAATTTGGATGCCTTTTATCTTCTTCTCTTGCATGACTGCTCTAACTATGACATCAGTAATATGTTTAATAGAAGTGGTGAGAGTGGGCATCCTTGTCTTTTTCCTGATCTTAAAAAGAAAGAGTTTAGCTTTTTACCATTGAGTATGATGTTAGCTGTGGTTTTGTCATGACATTTATTGTGTTGAGGTACATTCCTCCTCTACTTAATTTTTGAGAGTTTTTATCATGAAAGAATTTTGAACTCTGTCAAATGCTTTTTATGCATTCATTAAAATGATCATATGATTTTTGTCCTTTATTCCGTTAATGTAATGAATTGCATTTTTTGATTTATGTATGTTGAACCATCCTTGCATCCCTGGGATGGATCCCACTTGATCATGGCAAGTTATCTTTTTAATGTGCTATTGAATTCAGTTTGTTAGTACATTGTTAAGGATCTTTGCATCTATGTTCATCAGGGATATTGACCTTAAGTTTTCTTTTTCTGCAGTGTCCTTGTCTGGCTATTGTATCTGGGTAATGCTGACTTTCTAAAATGAGTCTGGAAGTATTCCCTACTCTTCAGATTTTTGGAAGAGTTAGAAAATAATTGGTATTAGTTCCTTAAATGTTTAGTAGAATTCAGCAGTGAAGACACCAGGTCCTGATTTTTTCTTTAATAGGAGAGTTCTTATTACTGATTCAATTTTCTTATTATTGATCTGTTTAGGTTTTCTAATTCTTCATAATTAAGTCTTGGTAGGTTGTGTGCATTCAGAAATTTATCCATTTCTTCTAGGTTATTCAATTTGTTGTATTGTTCATAATAGTTTCTTATAATCCTTTGCATTTCGGTTTTATCAGTTTTAATGTCTCCTTTTTTCTTTATGACTTTATTAATTTATTTTTTAGTTAGTCTAGATAAGGGTTTCTGTATTTTGTTTGTCTATTCAAAAAAAATTTTTTTGTCTTTCTCATTGTTTTGTAGTCTCTATTTTGTTGGTTTTTGCTCTGATCTTTATTATTTCCTTCTTTCTATTAACCTTGGGCTTATTTTATTTTTCTTGTTTCCCTAGTTTCTTGACGTACAATATTATTTGAAATCTTTCTCCTATTTTGATGCAGGTGTTTATTGATATAAAGTTTCATCTTAAATTTCTCTTGCTATATCCCAAAGGTGCTGGTATGCTGTGTTTCCATTTTTATTTGTCTCAAGAAATTTTTAATTTGCCTTTTAATTTCTTCATTGAAACATTGGTTGTTCAGTGCCACGTTTTTTATTTTCCATGTATTTGTGAATTTTCTGAAGTTCCTCTTGTTTTTTTATTATTGAGTTCTAGTTTTATACCATTGTAGACAGAAAAGATATTTGATGTCATTTCAAACTTAAATTTTTTAAGACTTGTTTTGTGGTCTAAAATATGGTCGATCCTAGATAATGTTCCATGTGCAGTTGAGAAAAATGTGTATTCTGCAGTTGTTGGATGGAAAATTCTGTATATGTCTGCTGGGTCTATTCGTTCTAAAATGTAGTTTACAGCCTATGTTTCCTTACTGAGTTTTTGTCAGGATGATCTGTCCATTGCTGAAAGTAGTGTGCTAAAGTTCACTACTATCATTGTATTGCAATCGTTATAAAGGTGATTTTTAAATTTCTATTTCAGATAGTTTGCTGCTAATATATATAAATGATACTGATTTTTGTCTGATGATTTTGTACCCTGCAACTTTATTTGTTCGTTAGTTCTAACAGATTTTGGTGGGATAAAGTCTTTAGTATATTATATATATGCATAAATCTATATTTAGTATATAAAGCTTTCTGTATACAAAATCATGTTGTCTGCAAACAGGGACAATTTAACTTCCTTCTTTCTAATTTGGATGCCTTTTATCTTCTTCTCTTGCATGACTGCTCTAACTATGACATCAGTAATATGTTTAATAGAAGTGGTGAGAGTGGGCATCCTTGTCTTTTTCCTGATCTTAGAAGGAAAGAGTTTAGCTTTTTTCCCATTGAGTATGATGTTAGCTGTGGTTTTGTCATGACCTTTATTGTGTTGAGGTACATTCCTCCTCTACTTAATTTTTGAGAGTTTTTATCATGAAAGA
>NW_007729024.1:4424-8420 GCF_000696425.1 Galeopterus variegatus
ATTTATTTTTTAGTTAGTCTAGATAAGGGTTTCTGTATTTTGTTTGTCTATTCAAAAAAAATTTTTTTGTCTTTCTCATTGTTTTGTAGTCTCTATTTTGTTTGTTTTTGCTCTGATCTTTATTATTTCCTTCTTTCTATTAACCTTGGGCTTATTTTATTTTTCTTGTTTCCCTAGTTTCTTGACGTACAATATTATTTGAAATCTTTCTCCTATTTTGATGCAGGTGTTTATTGATATAAAGTTTCATCTTAAATTTCTCTTGCTATATCCCAAAGGTGCTGGTATGCTGTGTTTCCATTTTTATTTGTCTCAAGAAATTTTTAATTTGCCTTTTAATTTCTTCATTGAAACATTGGTTGTTCAGTGCCACGTTTTTTATTTTCCATGTATTTGTGAATTTTCTGAAGTTCCTCTTGTTTTTTTATTATTGAGTTCTAGTTTTATACCATTGTAGACAAAAAAGATATTTGATGTCATTTCAAACTTAAATTTTTTAAGACTTGTTTTGTGGTCTAAAATATGGTCGATCCTAGATAATGTTCCATGTGCAGTTGAGAAAAATGTGTATTCTGCAGTTGTTGGATGGAAAATTCTGTATATGTCTGCTGGGTCTATTCGTTCTAAAATGTAGTTTACAGCCTATGTTTCCTTCCATGTGCAGTTGAGAAAAATGTGTATTCTGCAGTTGTTGGATGGAAAATTCTGTATATGTTTGCTGGGTCTATTCGTTCTAAAATGTAGTTTACAGCCTATGTTTCCTTACTGAGTTTTTGTCAGGATGATCTGTCCATTGCTGAAAGTAGTGTGCTAAAGTTCACTACTATCATTGTATTGCAATCTGTCTCTCCCTTTAAATATACTTATATTTGCTTAATCTATTGAGGTGCTCTGATTTTGGTTGCATATATATTTACAGTTATTATATTTTCATACTGAATTTATCCCTTATCATTATAATACTTTTAAAAATCTCTTTCTATAGTTTTAGACTTAAAATCTATATTATCTGATATATGTATAGGTACTCATGCTTTCTTTGGTTTTCCTTTGCATGGAATATTTTTTTTAATCCCTTTACTTTCAGTCTATGTGTGTCCCTAAATTAAGTGAGTCTCTTGTAGGAAGCATATAATTTTATGCATTGAGCCACTCTATGTCTCTTGTTTGGAGAATTTAATTCATTTGTATTCTAGGTAATTATTGATAGGTAAGGATGTACTACTGCCATTCTGCTAATTATTTTCTACTTGTTTGGTACCTTTATTGTTTCTTTCTTCCTCCCTTGCCGTCTTCATTTGTGGTTAAGTGAATTGCTCTAGTGGTGTATTTTAATCCCTTGCTTTTTGTTTATTTATTTATTTTTGGTATCTACTGTAGGCTTTTGCTTTGTGGTTACCATGAAGCTGATAAAAAAAAGTCTGATAGTTATAAAAGGTTATTTTAAACTGATAACAGCTGGAATTAGATATAAAAAATAAAAAAGAAACTCTTTAGCCTTTTTTACTCCACACACCCCACATTCTGAATTTTTGATTTCACAATTTACATCTTTTTATAGTGCATATTCTTTAAATTATTGTCTTATTACTATTTTAGTATTTTTATCTTTAACCTTTACACTAAAGATGTTATTTAAACACCATCATTACAGTATTCTCATTTGATTGTGTACTTTTACCAGCCAGTTTCATACTCGCAGATGTTTTCACGTTACTCATTAGCATCTTTTTTTTTCTAGTTGGAGAACTACCATTAGCATTTCTTGTAAGACAGGTCTTGTGGCAATGAACTCTCAGCTTTGGTTTGTCTGGGAAAATCTATTTAATTTTTATTTCTGAAGGACAGCTTTGCTAGGTATATGATAATAGGATATACACTTAGTTGTGGGATTTCTGGGTCATAGAATACTCATATCTTCAACTACATTACATGACCTCAGTATTCTACTCAAACTGCTATATATGCTCATTTACTCACATTCTTACTACCATCTGGTATTCATAATTTTCAATTGTTGCCAATATGATGGCAATAATTTTGTTCGAACTTGGGGACTTAGTTTGTATTACTCTTATAACTTTAGTAGATGAGCACCCTTTCATAATATTTATTATCCAGTTGGGTTTTCTTTGGGTGAATTCATTGCCAATTTATGTATTTTTCTCATTTTGCTGTAGGGTTGTTTGTCATTATTTTACCGATGACTTGTTTTTTCTTATGTGTTCTAGACACAAATTGGTTATTAGTTATATATGTTAGTAATTTCTACCACAGTTCTGAAGATTCCTTTTTACTTTGCTTTTGATGTTACTTCATATGGGAAAATTTAAAATTTGAACATCATCAAAAATACCAGATTTTAGCTTTTTTTTTTTTTTTGTCATTTTTAGGAAGGCTTCTTTACTTAGACACTGTAAGATAGTCACCTATATTTTCTTCTAAATATTTTAAAGTTTTGCTTTTTGCCATGTGTTTTTAAGTACACCTGAAATCGATTTTTGTGTACTGTGTGAGGCAATAATTCAACCTTATTTTTTCTACATAAATAATCAATTGTCTCAACTATTTTATATTTTCTGGTTTTGCTTTTTGCCATGTGTTTTTAAGTACACCTGAAATCGATTTTTGTGTACTGTGTGAGACAATAATTCAACCTTATTTTTTCTACATAAATAATCAATTGTCTCAACTATTTTATATTTTCTGATTTTCCATATAATTTATTATGCAATGAAAGAAATTTTCATATGTGGGCCTGTTTGTGTCTGAGCTTTTATTTTATTTTATTTTATTATTATTTTTTTATTTGTACTGGCTTGGCCCATTTCAGTGCTATCTCCAATATTACAGCATTTCGTAAGACTGTGTTAAATACAATAGGTCTTGTGTTAGAAAGAGATAGTCCCTGCTCTTTATTCTTACCCAAAATACTATTGGGTTTTCTTCCACACAACTTTGCAATCATCTTGTACAGTTCTTGAGTATTTTAGTTGTAAAAACACCACATTTAAACATTAATTTTGGGAAAAATTAGTCCTTTATGACCTCGATATTTCCAATCCAAAAGTATTTAAACTATCCCTACAATAGTTTAAATGCTTTTTCTCAAAAATTCTTGCACATGTATACATTTATTCACAGTATCTAGAGAAATGGCATATTGTGTTTATGAGCACATAATTGTAGAACTAGATTATTATTGTGTTAGAATTCTACCTCTGCCATTTACTAACTTGTTACCTTAGACAAGTCAATTACTCTCTGTGCTTCAGTTTCTTGATCTATTAATAGGAAAAAATATGGCATCTACCTCACAGGGTTGCTGGGAAGATTAAATGAGTTAAATTTGTAAGACACTATAACCAGAGTCTGGCACATAATAAGCACTGTGTTTGTGTATTTTTGTTGCTTCTCAATGTTAATCTTTACTTTTTTTTTTCAATTCATTTTTGCAAAGTTATAGGAACATTGAAACTTTTACATGTTTATTTTGTTTTTCCAGACTTACTTATGTCCCTATTTGACTTGAATATATATATACCTCTCATTCTGGGGATAAAAAGTGTGTGCTTATGGTGATTTTCCACACACACACACACACACACACACACACACACACACACACACACGTTGGAATTGAGTTTGCTTATATTTTATTTAAAAGATTATACTTATAAACTGAAGTGAAATTGGCCTATAATTTAATTTCTTTTACTCTCTACTTCAGGATCAAAGGTATGCATGCTTCTTCCAAAATATTCATCACACGGTGTTTGTTGCTCGTTATGTTTCAGACTTTGTTCTAGGCTCTGGAAATACATCAGTGAGCCCAAAGCACACAAATATTCTTGCTGTCAAAGAACTCATATTCCAATGGAGTGGATAAAAATTCACATGAAAAATACATAAATTATACATCATGGTAGAAGATTAAAAGTGCTATAGAAAATGGGCTAGGTTAAGGGAATAGAAATACTGGGGAAAATGTTATAA
>NW_007729024.1:8459-9092 GCF_000696425.1 Galeopterus variegatus
CAGGAGTGTGGCTGGTGTGTTCTAAAATTACAAGCAGTTAAGGCAGAGTTCTTGCTTAAAACGTGGTTGATGTTCACCTATTCAGGCCTATACTTTTAGAGTGGTAGATGTATAACTATTGATTGATTGATTTGGCAATCTATGTCTACATATATTCTAATATATATGTATAGTGTATACACATATACATTAACTTTTACAAAGTCTTCTTGAGTCATTTTGTTCATTTTTTTATAAATGTGTCTTTATTCTATGTATTGAAAAGTAATTGATGAAAAAGTTTTCTTATGCCCATTGTTTAAAAAAATCTCTGCTGCACCTTTAGTTATGGCCCTATTTTAGTCATCATATTGTGTTCTGCTTTCTGTCTTTTACCCGTTTTCTCTTTTCTTGATCAATTTGACAGAAAAAAATTCCATTTAATTAGTTTTCTTTTTAGAGAATTGCCTTTCCTTTTATTGTATTATTTTTTTTTCTCTTTCATGTATTTCTGCTCCTACATTTTTTTTCCGTTTATCATAGTGTCATTTTATTTCAGTTTTGTTATGTGAATAATAAGCAATCAGGAGTGAAAGTCTTTCAAAATTTCAGTCCTTTAGATGTTACAATTAAATTATTACAAATCCAGAATAA
>NW_007729024.1:10016-11055 GCF_000696425.1 Galeopterus variegatus
AAGTCTTTCAAAATTTCAGTCCTTTAGATGTTACAATTAAATTATTACAAATCCAGAATAAACAGTTCTTAACCACATAAAATAGTTATGATGTAAATTGAAAGCCAATGGAATTTTTTTTAAATAAATAAAGCCTCATGTTCACAAAGCTCCTTGCTCACCCCTCATTAATAAATGGATACACTGAAAAAGAAGTGCTCCAAATATCTGCTCTTGCTAAAGGTGACATCTTATTTTTCAGTTTTAATACTAACAATTCAACAATCAAAATACTTATCTCCACTTTTTATATGAACAGTCAACAGTTAAACAATTCTTAAGTACTTTATTCTAGTGCAAACCAGCTTCACAAAATCGGCTTTTTTCAGGAGAGGTTCAAAGAGATAAAGAAAGTCAGAATATGGAAGATCTTATTAGTCAAGGAGATTCAAGTAAAGACCCAGGTCCTGAAGAACTGGAGTTATGCATGGAATAGAACAAAGTGGATCGTTATTCTGGGTCTTATGTCCTGTAGCAAGTAGGGAGACAGTGATGAAGAGGACAAAATTAGGAAATTCTCTCTACCAACAGCCGGTGATAAGAGAGAAAAGAGATTCCTTTGAATAATAAACCTATAAACTTACATCATTATTGCCACTTAATATGTGTGTTTATATTCCTTACATAATTTCAGCTTTTGCTGTATCCAACTTATTTTTTGTGTATCATTTTCATTGTCATTAAGTTCTAAATATAGCATGATTTCCATTTTAAATTTTCTTTGAGCTATAAATTATATGCAAGCATTTATTTAAATTTACAAACACACCAGCATCTAGTGTCTCTTATTGGTTCAGTCTTATACTATGTCAGAGAATATAGTCATTGCTAAATAGCTTTTTAACCCATATATGTTTTGCTAAATTCACTAATTTAACACATTTGGCAATCAATTTGTTAACCAAGATGTTTTATCTTATGTATTACAATTCATGCCTTTTCTGGTCAACACTATTAAAAAATAATTTCCAAAAATATTTTTATTGGGCTGGCCCAGTGG
>NW_007729024.1:11970-13300 GCF_000696425.1 Galeopterus variegatus
CGATCCGTTGCCGGACATGAAAAAAGACAAAAAGGAAAAAAAAAATTATTAATACTTTATAAAATTTAAAAGCAGTAAGTGAGTTTATACACAATTTTACTGCATTACTAAGTGTAGTTTTATGAATGGTGTATAAACTGGGATATATAATTGCTTCCCTGGAATGTAGAGATTTCCCGTACTTTGTAAGGCAGTCAAGGAAAGACCTTGATGTGTTTTAGGATACATTATAGTATGAAATATCATGATTATCTATATGCCCTATTTTGGAAAACTTATCCCGTGTTTAAAAACTGAGGTCATTTACTACATTATCAAATTATTTTAATTTTAGATTCCACTTTCTATACAGTTCTACAGAATGTTTACTTGATAACATCCTTTGCATGGTCATCAAGTTCACAAAAACTGTCCTCTCTTCCTAAAAATATGTCTTCACTTCTATGTTCATCTATTGTCATCAAATTACCAAATCTGATAGAAATAAATTTAATTCCAGTGTTAAATTGCTAGAGTATTAATTCAGACCACAAATAACTACATTTAAACAGGGACATAAGACTATTTTTCCACTGCTGTTGTTGGAACATTGAGAGTTCTTAATGACTTGATAGCTGTACAATTAATCAAATAAGAGGCTGCAGAATTGAGTCAGAGTGAACTATAAATAAAATGAATATCTGTAGAAGGCTTTAAACAACATTAAAATTATATCCTCAGTGCTTCTGGTGCCTTAAGTGCCATGAACACCAGAAGGAATGATTTTAAATAAGATTCATATTTCTTTGCTACTGGATAGGAGGTCCAGTATCATGTTTTCTTTCTAATATGGGAATAAGAATGGTACATTCTGTCTCTAAGGATAATAAACAGATTATGCTGTGGTCACTTACCAGCACAAAGGATTTTATTTCTATAGGCCTGTGCCCCTAGAATATTGTAAGGTAATGATGTATGAAATATATAATATTTCTTTAATTTTCCTAGTTTTCCCTTCTATTTAAATTCTGGGAATATAAACGCAGTGTATGGTTGAATTATTAAATAATGAAAGAGCAAGTAGTATGACAGTCACTGCATTTTACTCATTTGTTTCTTATATACTTCCTTTCTTGATTAAGTGGGTAAATACAGTGAACTGCTAAATAACACTTATTAAGTCCAACATTGAATAAAAACAAAATTGAGTGCCTATGCAAAAGCATGCAACGTTTCTAGTGGGGAAATGGGAGTCTGACAGAAATCTTATTTTTAAATGTAAGAACATTTCATTGCATGGTAATGTGAATGAAATAAAGTAATTTAAAATATTATATTAAATATAAAAGCC
>NW_007729024.1:14726-15847 GCF_000696425.1 Galeopterus variegatus
TGTCTTTTTCCAAAGAGATAGAATGTAACATTATTATTTTTGTACCACATAAGCTAGAATCAGCGTAGAAAATCAAATTGATGCAATTCTTACTAGATTATATCTAGCGGTCCTTCCAAACAAACAACAGTGAAGATACTTTGAAGAAATGTTAGGAGGAGGACCAGCGCCTTTATAATTTCACCCTGCACCCACCCCCACCCTCTTTCAAAGAATTCCTCGGGCTACTAAGAAAATAGTAGATACAATTCAGGAAGTGTTTGTTTTGAGACACCAAGAATAGTGACTGACAGAATTTAGAATGTATTCATGTATTCAGTAGTCAATAAGTGAACACCTACTAGGTTTTGGGCAATGTGCTGATTGCTGTGGGGGACACAATGATAGAGCTAAAGCCCCCTCTATAAATGGAATAACAATCTAGTAAGTAACATAAGAACCAAGGTAAATGACTATTCCTTAAGGAAGTTTATTATATTATCACATAGTACAATGTGTTAAAAGAGTTCAAAGATGAAGTGAACACGTCCATGACAAAAATGTGCAATCATTCACCTCGGATGATGTATTTTTAAATTATGGGCATAATTATGGGCATAAGTAAAATAATTATTTTATGCAGATTTCTTATGTGTGTCATTTAAAAATATCTATATAACGTTTTGAATTTTTAAAATATTTATCGGCCCTTGTTGGTAAGATGAAGTGGTTCTCCAAAAATTGTTGACTGCAGGTTCATTACCCTTAAAAAAGAGAAATCCAGCATTTATAGGTAACATAGTTAAGAAGAAAACAAAAAGAAACTACAAAAGTTACTCTAGACTGCTTTTGTGAAGGAAAAATGAAATGTCAAAGACAAAATGTTTATGGTTCTTTAATCACAATCATCAAATTGTAAGAAATGGAACTTTCAAATTGAATTCCTCACTTTTGCCTGAATTGCATATGAGATTATACCTGCATTCCAAGTGAAAAATCATATTTCATAATGCATTTCATTTGGCTTTCAACACAGTTATTCTATTGGAGACATTTCTGTAAATCTTGTCAGATATAGGAAAAGCAATTTAATAACACCATGATCAAATACCTATGCAATTCTTTTTTATCTTTTTTTTTTT
>NW_007729024.1:16858-18883 GCF_000696425.1 Galeopterus variegatus
TTTTTTTTTTTGTAACTTTCAATGCCTATGATTTCCTTGCTAGAATAAAGTATGTTTTTCCTCTTCACGCTGATCGATTAAACTCTCTCCACTTTCTTTACAAAGTTGTTTTGATACACCTCACTAACTACCAATTTTAGGAAAATGTTTGTTGTTTTTGTTTGTTAGGAAACTCATGCTCTTTAATAATACGTTTCTTAAAAAGCACATATTGGTTTGTTTTCTTTCAGTTTCTCATTTATCCTAATTTTTCACCTTCACTGAAAGCTGAACATATGCTGCCTAACAACAACTTCAATTCATTGAATATGATTCTTACATATTTTCTAAATTAAATTTCCAGTTGCTCACTTTTTCATGATTATGATATTGAGAGAATGTGGTTACGATTGCTAGTATAAGAAAAACTACTGAGAGACTCCGATTCAGTGCAGAATATGTTTTAAGGATCTTTGGAAATAGTCAGGTGCTATATTGTATCTATGGCAGATAGGAAATGAAAGTGTCACATATGCAAGGTAGGTAGGGAAATGCTCTTTAAAAATGTCATAGACATTGTTCTGATAGTTTTTGGAAAATCCTATTAATCAAGAAATATCTGAAATCTATGAAGATTTCTTTGATTTCTTCCTCCATCAGACAAAATTGTTGTTTCCTCTATTGTGTTCTCTTGGAATCGTATTTCCATTTACAATATTGTTAACTAGTGGTGTTTTTAACTCTTTCACTCAATAAAACATTATTGATAAGAAGCTGTGGCATGTCTTAAAGATTTCTCATGTGTCCCAACATCCAGCTCAGTGATTAGTAGGCTAGATTCCACAAATGTTTATTCAATGAGTATACAGGAACCGAGTTANCAGTGATTAGTAGGCTAGATTCCACAAATGTTTATTCAATGAGTATACAGGAACCGAGTTATTAGAAACTAAGTTCTCTTTCTTGTGTCCAATCTCCTATAAAATCTTTTGCTCTTCCAGGGGCAATTGGGGAAGACATGCATTAAAAAAAATGGGAGAATGTCTGTCAGTCTGGGTCACTAAGTGAGACCTTGAACTTTCTTTGAGTGAGTAATAAGCATCTGTTATACTGAACTACAGAGATTTGGATATTCATCTTTTATAGCAATAAGCATTAACTTAATTAATACAGGGCATTTATTAGACTTAAAGATAGAGAAAGAATTAAAAATAGCAATGACATTAATTTCCCACAAGGCACCCACCTCCTCTGATTTTCACCAGTTGGCAGCACTGATAGACATGAGTAGTTCCTCCTTTCTCATGCTTTAGTTGAGAGGGGCTTGTTCTCAGCTTTACATCCAACATCCAGATGGGGTGAATCTAGGAACTGCTCTCAGGACAGTGTCCAATATCATGACAGGTTGGATGGCATGCTAAACAAAATAATGAGCAATTATAAAAAGGTCTCAATTTGTTTCTAAGGCTCAGACAATTCAAAGTATTCATCTTTCTCTCTTGTCTGTTTGAGAAGAATTACCTTCTCATCAGTTTCTGTTCTACCCCGAGATGGGAAATAAAGGCCAAGGTAATAGGGAGGGGGAGAGGTGCTTTATAGTCTCTGGATATGGATTCCTAAGACTCACACAGAGGAGAGAAAGTAAATAACTGTGGTGTGTCTAATAAGTAACTTTACCTTTAATAGGGAGACAATTTAAATACTTTGATCCTTCTTCTGGGTGGAACCTATTTCAATACCATGTTATTCCTTGTTAATATTAATTATACATATTTATTATGCATACGGTTATGAGAAAAGAAATAAAAATTTCTCGGGCCGACCCCGTGGCGCACTCGGGAGAGTGCAGCGCTAGGAGCGCAGCAGCGCTCCCACCGAGGGTTCAGATCCTACATAGGAATGGCTGGTGCGCTCACTGGCTGAGCGCGGTGCAGCAGGTCACAAGAAAAAGACAAAAAAAAAAAAAAAAAAATTTCTTGAAATCCTACCATGGTGATAGCTATTTTTCATTTATGCAATTATGAAAACATTATTAGATTATTTTCC
>NW_007729024.1:20498-23160 GCF_000696425.1 Galeopterus variegatus
GTCAAAAGCAGCAGATTGTCCACATCAATTTGAGAGAAAAAACTTAATCTTATTTATGCCCTAATTAAAGAAGACTGACGATTAGCAGCAGAAATAATAGCCAACACCTTAGGCATCTCAATTGACTTAATTTACACAATCCTGACTAAAAATTTATATTTGAGCAAACTTTCTGCTCAATGGGTGACAAAATTTTAGCTCCCAGATTAGCCGCAAACAAGAGCAGAGCTGTCAATGAAAATTTTAAACAAGTGAGATCAAGAACTTGAAGCATTACTTCAAAGAATTTAACAGGAGATGAAACATGGCTTTACTAGTATGACCCTGGAGACAAAGCACAATCAAAGGAATGGCTACCAAGAGGTGGATATGGTCCAGTCAAAGAAACAGTGAACCAGGAAAGAGCAAAGGTCATGGCTACGATTTTTGAGGATGCTCAAGGCATTTGCTTGTTGGTTTTCTGGAGGACCAAAAAATAACATCTGCTAATTATGAGAGTGTTTTGGGCAAGTCAGCCAAAGTTTTAGATGAAAAATGCCCAGGGATGCTTCACTAGAGAATCCTTTATGACAACAATATTCCTGCTCATTTTTCTCATCAAACAAGGGCAATTTTGTAAGAGTTTTGATGAAAAATCATTAGGCATCCACCTTACAGTCCCGGTTTGGCTCCTCCTGACTTCTTTTTGTTTTTTAATCTCAAAAAAATTCTTAAATGGCACCCATTTTTCTTTAGTTAATAATGTGAAAAAGACTGTGTTGACATGGTTAAATTACCAGAACCATAAGTATTTTAGGGATGGACAAATGGTAGGTATCTGCTTACAAAAGAGGCATGAACTTGATGCAACTTATGTTGACAAATAAACTTTATATATTTTACTTTTATCTTTTATTCCATTTAAAAAAAAAACTTTTTGAAGTCCCTTGTATTAGTATTATAATAGGTATTAGGCTTTATTCTGATAGATAATATTCCTCCATAATTTTTCATTTATTAACTGTTTGTATTAATGTTAGCTTTTTCATACAAATGTTTAAATTTTCATGCAATTTAAAATCTCTATGTATTTTAATAGCTACTGATTATCCTACCATTTTATATTTTTTATACAGTGATATACATTTTCTTCTAAAATTATGTTTTTTCTCTAAATAGTTTCCAAACGTTCTATAGATTTTTTGTCTCTAAAAGTCTAAGACCACAATAATTGTCAGTACTTAAATAAAAAGGATTTTTGTGAATAAAGTAACTGCTTAGACATTATGAAGTTTAACTGTCAAAACCATGAAGACATATTGTAAACAATGAAACCAAAAATCATCTACAGACTTAAGAACACAGAGATGCCCTCTAAAACCATTTTTATGACTGTTTTCTAAATTCATATGAATGCACTGATACAGAAAAATAAAAATAATTGTTTTAAACACAGAAAAGAAAGGAAAAATTTGGCAATGATGAAATGGTATATTGAACATATGAAAATTCTACTATAATGAGATTTAACAACAATGTAGGGACCCTCATTTAGTAACTCTTATCTCTATACACCCTAAACATAAAAATGTTAAACATAAAAATGTTACTGTGTCTTCTAGTAACAGTCTATGTATGAATCTTCTAACCATAATAGAGACAAAATTATAATGAATTTTAACAGATAAAATTATGGTAATATGATATTCATTGTATTTTTAAATATTCTTTTATTCTTTAAAATTTGTTTAAAAGCTTATTACAATTTAATTTTATTTATGAGAAATACCATTACTGTCGTGACGTAAGTAATGATTATTCGAAATGAATCAAAGTTGATGGTTTTTATATCTTTGCCATTATCTTCTTTGCTTCTAATGACATGAATTTAGCAGCCATACTCCAGACACTGCCACAGAAAAACCTCTCAATTCTTACGGTTCTTAGGAAAAATTTTTATTTTAGTCTAGATTAAGGTCATATTTACATTTCATACAGAATTAATCATAATTTTGCTTTCTTGATCTCTTTTCTGGAAAGGTTGAAGACATTTTTCATTAGGTTTATTTTGTCTTGGACCAGAGATTTCTAGCAAGTGGTAGAGTTTACAAGACTGGAACTTAGAAAATGAATTTCTAGGACAAAATTGAGTTTATGTCCCATAGATTTCTCTAAGTTTCAGGAAATCCACAGAGAGAAATTAATCTATAGCCATTAATCCATTGCCCTGGTCTATGACACTTTGGCTGGCTTAAGTGGCCTACCACATTATTGGACAGAGTCATTAAAGTTATAATAAAAACACTGCTGGACTTTATTCAAGAACTATTCCTCTGCTCTTCTCCTTCTCTTATCTCTTCTTTGTCTCCATGTCATTTGGCTTTTGTTGGTTACCATACTCTTCATCTAGTACATTGGAGATCAATGATCCAGTTACATTCATTTCACCCTTTCATTGATTTGACTCTCCTGTACCATTCTATTCATGATGGTTTCTTCTCATCTCTCTATGCTGTCACTACAAGCAAGTTGCACCTGATTCTGAATATTTAGGACACAGCTCCAAGTAGACCTAAGGTGACCTCTGACAGGGGCGAGTAGAAGATGTTTGCTCATAACAGAAGTCAGTACATTGGCAAGAGGACCAGTGTCGAAAGTAATTTTCTTTTTGAGGCTGTGGCCT
>NW_007729024.1:24018-26238 GCF_000696425.1 Galeopterus variegatus
CTATTTAGGACACAGCTCCAAGTAGACCTAAGGTGACCTCTGACAGGGGCGAGTAGAAGATGTTTGCTCATAACAAAAGTCAGTACATTGGCAAGAGGACCAGTGTCGAAAGTAATTTTCTTTTTGAGGCTGTGGCCTATTTAGACTAGGTCTGTTAACAGAAGTGAAACTTTTGAGCCTTTCTGTAGCATTACATTATGGTGAAATTTACTTTAAAAGTAATTTTATGTCTTGCAGAAGTTCTATAATTTTTCAAGAAGATTTTCTGAAATTCACACATTTTAAAAGATTGAAAATGAATTAGAAAGTGTTAAGGTGTACATGGCAAAAGGGAAAGCATCCTTTTAAATATAGGAGAGCACACATTTTTTTTTTTGCAATAAAATAAGAAACACAAATGCTAAAAGAAAAATAAAGAGGCATTTTATGTTCCACATCAAGATTTTTTATTTGTTAGCTATATTATTAAAATTTATGTTCCACAATATTATTTGCTAAATCAGATTTTGGAGAAATATGGTTATTGTAGTTATTGAAAAATATTTTCACATTAAGCGTTGGGAGTTTAGTCAGGTTGGTCATTATTATTTCATTGTTTCTTTCTATTTGGCAAATGATTTTGTTTTTATTAGAAAATAATCAGGTATAGAAACAAGTGTTTCAAAAATAAATTTAAAGAGATACCTATGTTGTTCACTTTATATACAAAGATTGTTTTTTCTACAGAGAGCTCAGGACTTAGCCTCATCACACTTCTGGATCTGCCTTTAAACCAATATCATGATGTCATTCTGCTTGCCCTCGAGCAGTCATCTATATTTAGGTTAGATTGGGATTTTTCTGTAGTTGAAATGATCACTTGATTAGTTTGAGAGAATAAATAGCAAATTTTGAGGTTCACAGTCTGTTCTAAGTAGATTATTTCTATAATAATATTCACTGTGCTTTTCCTTATATCTGTTGTTTCTTCACAAATGTGTTATATAGCAAAATAATATATTTTCCTTTCCTTGACTGTCCATATTTTCCTACTCTGTCAGTGAAACAAATAAGTCTGTTTTCAAACAAGAACAAGACATCAATATAATTCACTCTTTGACCTCCAGCATCCCCTTGGCTATACAGGATTTCCTGTATCTAAGCAACCTCATGTACAATTTTTCATCACTGACAGAAATGGCTCTGGAATATTGGGCAAAAATCAGAGCACAGAGGATGTCTCAAAAAGGGAAAAGAATCACTGAGAGACTGTGAATTTACCAATTTACTAATTATCCTTTACATGTGAAACATCTGAGATTTTTTAAGTCTCCAGGCTCTTTTAATACTGAATCGATACCATCTGCTAGGTCAGTTGCATATGTATTGGGCCAGGCCTCATGCAGAGGCTGTGAATATAAAAGCTGTTTCTCAGCAATTTTTTTTTTTTACTAATTCTCTGCACAAATAAAATGGGTACATATGGGCTCATACCCATGTGTAAGTCAGTTTGGCAAGTATGTTGTTCAACCACAAACACTTACGTTATATGATTTTATTTTAAATCAGTGGTCAAATATATTTGTATGACATTTCATTCTAGCTGCATTGATTTACTAGAATGTTTTGAAAGCATATGCGTACATTCTCCATCCCTATATATATATAAACCCACAAAAATTCTTATTTTAGAAAGTTAATCTATGATGCTTTCAACAAGCTAAATCATCAAACATTGTGCACATACTCACAGTAGCAAATTTTTTAATCTCCTCATTTGCCTAATTTTCCCAACTCTCTTTAAGTAAGTGGTTGTTGGTTAATTGATTAGGACAACCTATCTCAAATATTTTCTATGTAAAGTTGATCATGTGATTTCTTTTCACCTTTAAAAAGTAACTTATTAATTTCTTTGTTTTTCATTAGATCATTGTGGAATAGTTCAGATTCTTTTTTTCATTTTGTTCAGAGGGTCTCAGGTTGATCCGCTCCTCCAGGGGTGACTTTTCCCCTTTTGTCCAATTTGTGACAAAGACGAGTGAGTCTTAAGTACCGGGTGATGCTCAAGCAGTTTATTCTGGCAGTGCTCTTACTAGGCAGACAATGGGAGGTGGATGGTGTCAGGGCCTTTGTCTGAAGACCATTTTCAGAATTTGGGGGATGCTTTCCCATTTCTTTTACTTGTCTTCAGTCCAGGTCAGTCATCAGGTGTATATTTCATAAAGGGATTTAAGCTAATCC
>NW_007729024.1:27089-28827 GCF_000696425.1 Galeopterus variegatus
TGTTTTCAACAATAAGAATCAAAAGGACACCTAAAGCAGGAGGAACTGAAGAGAACTGGCCAGCACAATGTAAGTGCTAATGCAATGCAAAGGGTTGTCTCAGCAAAATTTACAAAGGGAGTGACATGCTTATGCTACATCCTTTGCAACACCGTCATATCTTTCTTTTTGCAGTTGTGTGGAGAAAGAAATAAATGCAAGAAAGAAATGAAAGTCAGGAAGAAGAAAAACTTGTCAAAAAGGACTAGAAGTGTATAAAGCCATTTCCATAAATCTCTCTTGTGCCTAAAAATTTCCTGAGGTGTTTGTCCAAAATTCAGATTACGTAGAGCTGTCTTTTGACTTTTTATTATTATATTTGTTTTCTGGGGACAGACCCAACAGTTGTGATTATTTTAACAAATGCTTCTGATGCAAGTGTAATGACACCCACACTTAAAAAAAGCATCAGTGTATTAGGAAATAAGTACATCTTATGTGGAAGACATGATTGCTACCAATGAGGGAAGAGGAGAGAAAAAACTATTGCATAGAACTTCTCAAGAAAAAATGAAACATTTTAGGGGATACTTCCAGAGACTCTGTGGGAAAATATCAAGAATGTTATTTGAAATACATTTATAAAGCATCTACCAGTGCCCCACAGGCATCAGCATCCAGAGTTACCAGCAATTCCCATGCTGAAGTCTAAAGCAGTAGCATCTATTGCAAGAACAAAATAGAAGTTCGCAAACAACTGTGGGTCATACATCTTTCAAACATTAAAACCAAGTATTTTCGTTTGCTCTTCCACTAAAAAAACCCAATCTCTCAGGGTCCTTCAGTATACTGGGGGATTTACATGTTGCTAATGGTTTAGTTTTTGGGAAGCTCCTATCCTGTCTGTGATTCAGAAACTAACTGTGGGAGCTGGGTTAGAGTGCGTGGAGAACTATGAGATTGGCAATTATACAAGTTCTGCCAAATGTTTTATACTGTTCAGTGAGGCAGGCATAATCCCACCAAACCTATCTATCAAAAAATAAATCTTTATTTTTGCTTCTCTTGTATTCTCAGGAAATTTAGGTTGTGTGAGCTCTATAAAGCATTAAATCCTTATGTTGCTAGTGTATCCTGGAGTGCATTTTCATTTAAGTGCTGTTGTTTTATGAATTTTCTATTTCTCAAGGTGAGGCTTGCATAATCTCGACAAGTTCTTATCCTTGCTGCTTAAGTCATACAGAATAACCCTGGGGTGAGACGCAGGTCCTGTTGGTAACAAAGGATGGTTATTCTTCTTCACCCAATTCTTCACCTTCAATTACAAGAAACAGATAAAAAAGCTTGACATATTTTGCGTCCCAAATCACCACTCAGGAGTATAAATTGAGTTTTTGAAATGGCTGGGATACAATGTAAATAATAATACTGGTCATCCAGAATGACTTATTTATGTTCCCTGTTTATATTTTGTTAATTTGAAGAATGTTTCTGCAAAGGATAAAATTACTACCAGTATACTTTTTCTAAAGCTGATGCACAAATAGTTTCTATGTTTAAAATTTTTTATACCAAATTAAATATAACACAAAAATAACAGTAACGTTTTTTCTCAAGCTAGTAATGGTCTATCAAATCAAAAATACAGCATTTGAGATCTAAAATCCAGGTTAATAAGCACTTAAATAATGTTTTTCTAACCAATTTGGAAAACGAAAATTTATTTATATAATTTGTTATGCATACATGAAGATATGCA
>NW_007729024.1:29032-49379 GCF_000696425.1 Galeopterus variegatus
TAACAAAGGATGGTTATTCTTCTTCACCCAATTCTTCACCTTCAATTACAAGAAACAGATACAAAAGCTTGACATATTATGCGTCCCAAATCACCACTCAGGAGCATAAATTGAGTTTTTGAAATGGCTGGGATACAATGTAAATAATAATACTGGTCATCCAGAATGACTTATTTATGTTCCCTGTTTATATTTTGTTAATTTGAAGAATGTTTCTGCAAAGGATAAAATTACTACCAGTATACTTTTTCTAAAGCTGATGAACAAATGGTTTCTATGTTTAAAATTTTTTATACCAAATTAAATATAACACAAAAATAACAATAACGTTTTTTCTCAAGCTAGTAATGGTCTATCAAATCAAAATTACAGCATTTGAGATCTAAAATCCAGGTTAATAAGCACTAAAACAATGTTTTTCGAACCAATTTGGAAAACGAAAATTTATTTATATAATTTGTTATGCATACATGAAGATATGCATATTTCAATATAAATATAGTGAGATGACAAAATTATTTTAATGAATATTACTAAGGTTTAAATTGTATATATAAATACAAATCGTTAATCACTAACATCTCTTTTTCAATGCTCAAGATTTAAAAGATAGCAAAAAACATTTAATTAATATTTCTGTTTTTAGTTAATAAGATAATGTATTGATGTTCTTGAGAAGGCTCCATTTGGTAATAGCTTATACTGTATGAAGAAATATACAGTATCCACATATCAAAATGATGCTGCGATTTATTACTCTTAAGATTTGAAGGTATATAGAGAAATATTCTATGACAAACATATCCATCTTCTTAAAGGCTTCCAATCATAAAATTATTTTTGAATGGAATTTGTTTTCTCTATAATTCCAAATTCACATAACCATCTTTAACTGTAAAATTTAAAACAAGGTGGTATTTTTATTAATACTATAAGTAGTACTTGAATATTCTGACAGTAATGCTACTCTGTGTTATTTAAGTGTTATAAGATATATCCAAAAAGACGCAGGGAACATGCAATAACTTTGATATTCTCACACATTATGAAAATCCAGTCAATATCTGAAAAGTAATAGCGAAGTACAGAATCGGTTTCACTCATTTTTTTCTATATCTTGTTCTTTCCAATTTTCTCCAGTTCTGAATTATGAATTTAAAATTCTTTTTTGTCTAGTAGGCCCAATCCCCAGTAAAAGTTACCACCAGTGTTTTTTTTTCCAAGATATGTCTCTTCCTTTGAATTTTCCTAACTACCAGCTCCATCATGCTTTCATTAATTTCCTCCAAGAATTTATTTAACAGCCCAAAACTTGGTTTTCTAATTCAGTAAGTCGTAATTGAGTATCTACAATATGTAAGGCACCAAGTAAGACACTAACTTGAAAGAAATACTCATGGCCACTCTCTTCAATGTAGCTGTATTTTAGATCACAAAGAAATTTATGCATAAATAGAGTAATAAGAAATTTAAAAATAATATTTATTGAATGTTCACTGTATGATGCAGTAAAATTTTCTTTTTTTTAATCCCGAGAAAAGCTCTGTGATTAATTTGATAGGGCATTAATTGATACAATTTGATACATAAATTGATGTAAATTAATGTTACTCTTATTCGCTTGCAATGCCAAAGTTCAGAAAGACATAAGTATTCACATAGTAAATAATTTTGGAGCATAGTTTCAAACCTTGGTCTTTCTAGCTCTGATGGCAGTATGCTTTCCTCTTAGCTGCACTGCTCTAAATATACTATTATGCACTAAGAATGTGAGATTTCTGATCAATAGTTTGGTGCAAGTTAAAGCATATAAACATGGGAATAATGACAAAAGATAAATTATTGTTTTGTCTAAAAAGTTAGACAAGAAGGCTTTCGCTCAAAGTGCTAATATTATTCACAGATGAAAACATAGTTTTACCTAACATCTTTTTTGTCTCATCATTTTTTTTGCTTTTAAACCTAGAATAGGTTTGGATTAAAATGAGTACCGTAGGTCTGAATTGCAATGATGGGTGTCTGCTTTATCTTTATCCATGGCCTAGAATTACTTGTGGAGATACAAGAAGAGATGGAAAGTTGCATCAACTTTGTAAACAAGGGATCTAAGTCTTTTTTTTTTTGGCCAAGACTAGTGAAAAATTGCTGCAGTCTTAAAAGAAGGAGAGGAAAAAAAGTATAGACAGGGATATAAAGAATAGAGTTTCAGTCTCCCTACTAACAGAAACACAGGAACTTTGCAGTCACAAAATCAGCAATCATCCACCTGTACATAGATTCAAACACACATGGATTCTATGAAAAATTCTGCAGCATTAAAGAAGAAAATTTTATACTCAAGATCAGAAGGGGAAAAATCATGTCTTTGATAAGAATTGCCAGGAGAAACACAAATTAATTATTAAAAAGTCTGATTTTAAATAAAATTCAAAAAAAGAATGAAATATATAAAACATGAGGTTGAAAGTGAAATAAAGATACTGATAGTGAAGAAAATAGAAATGAACTAATGCAACTGAAGAGCTTAAAGGCAGACACAATAGAAATGAAGTTGCAGTAAAAAAAGAATGCAGTACTATTAATAACTAATAATAACTAATATTTATTCAGAAATTGATAGGAGGATTGTGCTAGGTATTTCACAAGCATTTCCTCATTTCATAACCAAACCATTTTGTAAAAGAAGCATTATTCTTTATCTTATAAGCCAGGGAAGGGTAAAGCTCACAGACACCTAATAATAACTAATATTTATTCAGAAATTGATAGGAGGATTGTGCTAGGTATTTCACAAGCATTTCCTCATTTCATAACCAAACCTTTTTGTAAAAGAAGCATTATTCTTTATCTTATAAGCCAGGGAAGGGTAAAGCTCACAGACACTAACTGAAGAGGTAAGACTCAGTCTGCATCAGTCTGGTTAACTAAAGAATGCTTTTATCATTTACAGTATTTTCTTACATGTTCGACAAATCTTCCAGACAAAAGAAGAGTTTACTAGGAGAATAAAACAATGAAGATCAGAGACCCAAATAAAAATTTAATTAATTTGTCTATAAAGAAACCAGGAAAAGTAAGCAAGTGCAATAACAAAGGTACATAAGGGAAAAAAAAAAATAAAACTTTAGAATTTTATAAGGAACCTATGTTTGCAAAACTGAAAGTGTTCAGAGTACGGAACACAGTTAAGGCAAAGAAACTAATACTTAGAAAATTCTTAATATACTTTGTTTATTTCAGGGTAAAAGCAAATTCCTAACATATGGTTGAAAAAAAAAACATAAATGAACCAGAAGATTAGGTATAATTTGGTAATTTGCAGTGTATCGACAGGAAATGTTTATGAATAGAGTTCCTAAATTTTAGTCCAATTTTAACTTAGTTATCAAAAAAAAAAAACATAAATGAACCAGAAGATTAGGTATAATTTGGTAATTTGCAGTGTATTGACAGGAAATGTTTATGAATAGAGTTCCTAAATTTTAGTCCAATTTTAACTTAGTTATCAAACAATTAATATTCTCAGTATATACAAAGATTCACATGTTCTTATAGAAAAAAGAACACTCAGACATGTCAGTTGACAGTTGAAGACAAAGAAATAATTTAAAAAATAAGTAAATCATGATATAAATATTTATAGCTTAGCATAAAAACAAAACTCAAATCTAAATATAAACCAATATAATAAATTTTATCTAAATATATAATTACACCTGAATGCAGGAGTCTAAAATAAATCTTAAAGTAAAGGTAAATATGTGAAATATATAATCTGATTCTTAATTCTCAAATTTTATTACTAAGGGCAGCAGATTTGTGGTGTCTTCATGTATGTGTTTGGGATTAGGAAGTGCATGTGTAACAAATTAGAGACATTAACAAATACAATTAGGTAGTCTTTTCTTGTTTGGCATTTCATTGTTCTTATCTCCACTAATTTTGTGGCTAGTTTTCTGTAAATTCAGATTATTTGAAGCCCAGCTCCTTATTTTAAGTCATTGTATGTCTTTCCAATATCTAGTTTTCACACACACACAGAGACACAGACACACATGTGCACACACACACACACACGAACACACAATTCTAAACTTAGGAGCTGTTATATAATACAGAAAATCTGAGTTTCTATTTTAAATCATCATCAACATGGAGAAATTAAGATTTTTAAAATAATATAGCAGAATAGTATAGAAGCATAACTTCACTGGGTTTTGAAAAGTGATGAAATTTTAGGTAGATTCCCATTTAAGACAGAGAAGCTTGGGGAAAGCAGAGATTTTCAAACTAGTTTTACTTCTGTTAAAAAAAGAAAAGTTAAAATTCCAGATACAGTTTGGTGAATTTTAAGTCTTTACTATTCAACTTTCTTGACTGACTGTAGCATTAAATTTAAAATGTTGAAAGTATAGTACCTGAAAAAAAATATTATTTAGCATTTATATAACTTTCAGATGGTGTAAAACTATCTAAGCAGAAATCAAACAGGAAAAAAAGAAGAGATAGATTAAAATACATAAAAATGTCAACCTTCTAGATGTCAAAAACAACATTAAAAGGCAAACCACAAATCGGAAATATTTGTAAGACTGATGACAAGGTGTTGATTTCTCTGCTAGGCACATATGCCATGGAAATACAATTTTAAAATGCTCAAATCAAAAAAAAAATAGACAAAGTAAATGAACAGAAGAAACACAAATAAATATATCAGAAAAATTATTCTAGCAACCAAAGAAATGAAAAATTAAACTTCACACTTATTTAGCAATTATCTAGACATATATCACCCTCAGTATTAATAAAGTATCTGCAGTTATAAACATTCACACACTATTGTGGAGGAAATTAATCATGACAATCTTTCTGGAAAGCCATCTGGCAATTTGTACAAAATATTTCAACTTATTCTTGTTGCTTGATGCAGAAGTTCCACATTTTAGGAATATAATTAATGATATAACACAATAATTAATACATTATTTATGTTGCCAAAACAATATAAGCAACTTAAAATGTCTAAATATAGAGACTAATTCATTTAAAACATTAGTGGATGTTACACATTATAGAAAATTGTGTTTTTGAAGCATATTTACTGATATGATAAAATATGAGATGAAAATAATCAACCAAAAATTTATATATGCAGTCTAGTAAAATATCACACACATAAATAAAGAGGTAGATAAGCAATAGATACATAGATGATAAATTCTGATAGAAAATATCTTAAAATATTAAAATTAATATCAGTGGGTTGTAGGGTTATGAATATCTTTTGCACATCTTTGTATTTTCAAGATACTCTAGGATGATTTTTAAATGAGAAGGACAATAAATATTTTTACGATTTACCTATAGAAGTTTTCCATTAGCAACTACATAAAAATTAAAATGTTCTGTTTTTAAGATGCTGCAACAACTCAAAATATCCCTAGATGATTATCTAGTTACCTTTTTTTCCCCATTCCCTTGTTCAGCCCCTCCCTATCAGAGACAAGCACATCCTTTATCTATATCAATTTCGCAATTGAAACCTAGATCAAAATTTAATTTGTTCGAGCTTGAATATTTGTTATTCAAACAAATAGATACTCTTATTTGTTTCTTCTTATTTTGAATAATTCACCCATAATACTTAAACACATACATTTTCTATCAGAACTTTCTATTATCATTTATTGATGAATGTCCTCATAAAACATTTTGTAAATGAACCTGTGGTACATGTATGTTGAGTCCCCATCACCATTACTTGGATTTCTTTATGTCTCCCAAACAAACTTTTATCTAATTTATTGTATACTGCTTGAACAATTCCTAGAGTGTTTTGTACATAGCACGTGTTTAATACATTTATATAACTTACCTAAATCTAAATTAAGGAATTATCACTTCAACTTTTTATAATCGAAATGTGGGGAATTCCTTTGTAAATCTGTCATGTGTCTGTGTATGTAGAAAATAATTTCACTGGGCCTTCCTTTTAATAAAGTAAAATAAATTGTTGATTTATTCTAATTGATAATTTAGAATATCAATAGGTAATTTAAATTAGAATTTAGAATAATTTTTAATTTTAACATAAAATTATGTTATATAATCATTAAATAATTTATTTAACAGGTTTTTAATCTGAAGCTTGGATTAAAATTAAATAGCAATGATGGGTACTTCCTTTTCGTCTCCTCAAATATTTGGTCAATTATGCAATTCTAAATAAAATCTTCAAAATTCTCATCAGTGCCATGTTTTCAAGAAGGTGTACAGTGCATGGTTTCAAATGAGTTTCTAGCTTGAGATTAAAACTCTCCCTTCTATCTTCTTTTTATAATTGAATGTAATATTAATGGCTACACTACACAATTTAAAAACAATAAAATTATTAATTTTAATAATACTAACTATAATAATTTCCATATATTAAAATATCATTTGCTACTTTGTTTATAGACATTTTTTCATGAATCCTCATACCAGTCATGAAATGTAGATATTATTAACCTCATATTGAAAACAAAGATTCAAACTCTGAGAGATTAAACAGCTTATTGAAAAGGTACATTGGTACTCAGCACACCTGGCATGATTTGTTGTAGGATACAGTAGTTCACTACCCAATCGGTTGGAATGTTGGTGGGACTGTTTATTGTACTACCTAAAAAGGCCATCTTAGTGAAGCAAGCTGAGCCTCCATCTGTGTAGTTTGATCTACACTTGTGGCAACATTATTTTTCTGTAGTTGAGTGAAGCAACTTCGTCAGCTCAAAGATCTCAGAGTTATGAAGAGATTCTTGAAAAATATTAGTATTTGGGGCCGAGCCTGTGGTGCACTCAGGAGAGTGCGGTGCTGGGAGCGCAGCAGCGCTCCCGCCGCGGGTTCGGATGTTATATAGGGATGACCGGTTCGCTCACAGCGCTCACTGGCTGAGCACGGTGCAGCTGGTCTCAAAAAGGACAAAAAAAAAAAAAAATAGTATTTATATTTGTATGTCTTACAGAAACACAGAGAACAAGGCTAGGATCTATGAGCCTCAAGAATACTCTAAATAATGTTCACCCTAGAAGCCTTTTATTCCCAGTTTTCGAGTGCCTGTGAGCCACATGTGTTATCTGGTGCTGCAGATACAAAAGAAAACAGGCCATATCTCTGCTTTCAAGAAAATTATAGTCAAGGCAACTCAGACATACAGTTAATATAAGTGTGTGATTAATTTTCATATGGATGAGCATGATATTTCCTCTATAGAAATAGGTAAGGAAAATTATCAGCTATACCTCAGGTTGTCAGAATATGTGTACAGGTAGAGGAAATAGCTAAATATAAATTAAAGGAGAAAGGAATAATTAATAAGTATTAAAATTAGAAATTTTTGTTCAACAAGATAACATTAAAACACTAATAGGGTCTAAATATAAGCCATAGGGGATATGATATTTTCAAAACATTAAGCTGACAAAAGACATGTTCTGAGGTACAAAGGAATCTTACAAATCATTAAGAAAAACATAGATGGTTTAGTGAAAAATAGACAAGGACATGAACCAGCACTTCACCCATGTCCAATATCATAAAACAGTTGTTCAACCTTATTAGTCATCCAGAAAATTCAAATTATAACCAGTACAAGATAACAGAACACACCCACCAGAATTGTTAAAATTTTAAAATACTGAAATTATAACGACTGGCAAGGGTGTGGAGCAATTAGAATTCTCCCACACTATGATAGAATATAAACCGATACAACCACTTTAGAAAACTGGTGGTTATTGAACCTATCAGAACATATACTCTATAACTTTATTCTTAAATTTAACACAAGTGCATTCATATGTGTAAGAAGCATACACAAGCATATTTATAGTAGCATTAGTCATAACAGCATACACTAGAAGAAATCCAACATCCATACCCAGTTTAAAAAACAAGAATGCATAAAGTTTGTGGTATTATCTAATGGAATAGTATATGTCATTAAAATGACTGTACTAATACAGCACTTTATGTGTGTGAATCTCACATGCATGTATTTCATGTGAGACATAATAATGAATGGGAAAAGCCAGTTATCGAAGGATATATACTATGTAATTCAATGTATGTCAAATTCAAAACAAGTAAAAGTAATCTATGATATTAGAAATCAGGTCATGTCTAGGATGGAATGAGAGAGAGTGATTGGTAGAGAAAATAAAAAGTGGGCTTCCGAGGCACTGGCAATGTTCTATTTCTTAATATCAGGGATGGTTACATGAATGAAATATAACTGTGATAATTCATCATGCTGGGAACTAATAATCTCTAATGCCATCTCATATATGGTAAGTCAGAAAAAGTTTTAAACAGCAAATTGTATGTGGTGCAATGAATATCCTTTTAAACACGTCTCTGAACATCTCTCAGTATTGTAAAATAAACAGCTCAGAGTGTGATCTTTAAGTCTAAGCTGTATACATTTTTAAATCTGTTGACAGCTATCAAATTATTTCCTGGAATTTAACCTGCTACTTTTCTGTCACAAATTTATGAGCTCTTCTTTCCCCATGCCTTAACCAATTCTAATTATTGGAATTGTTTTAAATCATTGCTGATTTATCTGATGAGCAAATATTTGTAGTACTTTTTACTAACCATTTACTTTTCTTATTTTCACCTATGTTGTCTTCTAATACATTTTTGTTTTTTTTCTTTTATATTCATTTTATTTTCTCTTACGTTCATTTTTGAGCCACAAAAAAACTAATTTGGCGTAGAGTATGAAGCTGATATCTAACATAATATTTTTCTTAGAAGCTGCTAGCCAATATTTAATCACTCCTTACAAAAAAAAAGTCCATTTTCTCCCACTGATTTGAGCACTCATGTTTACCACACATATCTTCAGTGGGAGTACAAACTGAAAAAATCACTTGGGAAAACTGTATGCAAGTTACTTAGCTTCATTGATCTAAATAAAAAATGGTATGCTTTCATCAAACGGTATACTGCATCTGATAACTGAAAGACTTCTTATTCTCCAAAATCAAATCAATAAAAAGGACTACTTTGTTATATATGCTATATATGTGTTCTCCTTATTTTTAAGCCTTCCTATTGAGTAAAGAAGGCTGAGACAGAGAGACTGAGGGTGAAAACTCCAGAGAAAGCTCACAAAGTCCCTGTTGATAAGAAGTCCCAGAATGGAATTGTGATTTGACTATGAACTGAAATCATCACAAAGATATATATCTCCTGACAGCACAATGCGGGAATGATATTCATATAAGTGAAATACTATGCAGATGTGATGAGACCAAAATATAACAAACAAGACCTCCCATGATTTTCTCTTCATCTTCATAATAAAGCAAATTCTGCCCACTCAGTTTCTTTCTTTCCTTAACATTCAAAGTGGATCATGCCTTGTCAAAATCATTTTGAGGATTTTTGTTATGCAAGGCGGGAATGAAGAGAAAGCTAAAAATAAAAAGATTGTGAGCAAGGCCCTAGGCAGTGTGAAGAGTAGAAACAGGAATAGCTTTTAGAGAAATGGATAGTAATGCCAAAAAAGGTTATAAGAAATATTTCTATGATCTATGTATCCTCTTTACAATGTCTTTAAAGTGCATGCCCTCAAATCTGAGTTTTTTGGAAATTGATTTTTGTTAGGTGAAGGCACTTTCTTTAATTACAACATTGCTTTGAGACTCTGTCCCCTTGGACAATGTGGAACAAGTCCACAGCCTTGAAAATGTGTTATAGGTTTTTATTATACCAGCCGTGTTTTTTCTTACCTGTCTAGGAAACACTGGAAGAACCACAGGGGAGGGAGGTACACGCTCTCAAGCAAACAAATTTAAAAGGCAAAGAGATTCGAAGAAGCATTTTGAAAACAAGGGGACTATCAGTAAAAGTGTTCAAATGTACAATTGAAAGGGTATTCAAATGCACACTTTTAAAACAAATTCAGTCACAGTATGTAAGGTAAATACATATCTGAAAAAAAAATCACATACACTAGAATAAGGAGTGTAATATCGAAGAATTCATAAAGTTTGCTCGTGGAAGTAATAAAACAAAATTATTTTGTTTGTTTTAATATGTGATATAAAATTCTGATGATCAGGCAGGAGCTGATGTGATTTTCATGGGTAAGCCATGCAAATATTTCACATGTGCTCTTTGCTCCTCAGGATGATAATTATCAAAGCTCTTTGGGAGATTTTGACATAAACTTGACATCATTTAGCTTGTAGTATATAAGCTTCAAGGCTGTATGTGAATGTTTCACTTGTGTTACCTTGATAACAATTTAAAGAGTCCAAAGTAACCAGCTTAGCCCATGCTACTCACCCTAGTTAGTTACTCTGTCTGAAATATTCACAAGGAGGAGAACATTCCAAAATATCGGATACTCTTCAAACAATCTCATATTTCTGCCACTTGAAAAAAGCAAAACTAAGCAAAGTAAAAACAGAAATGATTGTCTGGCCTCTTAAAGGAATGTGTAAGTGTATTTAGGTCAGTATGAGTGTGTGTGTGTGTGTGTGTGTGTGTGTGTGTGACTGTATTTGATTTATTCTTCCTTTCTGCATTAGTTAACACATAGAAACAAGCAAGAATCTAGCTGAACACTTTCAAAAACTTCTAGGAGACTAGAACATTTACAATCTCATAAGAAATGAAAATAATAATACCTGATGGCTTACATGTAGTCTAAATGTTCTTTTGATAAAGAGAGCGTATAATAGATTTAAAATGCAAATTGAATATTAAGGTTTTTTATAGCAGATATTGAAAAAGATCAGTGTCTATTTAAATGTAAAAACACATAAAATTAATGAAAGTAGTTTAATAATAAATTTAAATATTTAGGTATTAAATTACATAGTCGCTATGACTACAAATCTTGTAATTATCAAAGTCGGAACACTTGTGACATGACATTTTTACTATTTAAGTGTGACTATCCTCTTCAAATACTGTAGGATTTTTACTTGATTAAAATATAGAGCATAGAGCTAAGCAATAATGAGTCCAGTATTATATAAATAGAAGGCTAGACATTTTAAACACTTAAAATGAAGAAGTCTAGTTGAAGGTAACATTCAAGTTTGGTTTTTATGGCAGAAAATGGTGTTGTTGTATGAGCTCAGTTTTCCTTTCCAGTGTTGTATCCAAATATATTTTTTTCTTGAGGATTGTTATAATGTCTTGGGGATTGCTAAGATGTCTTATTTTAATTTAAAATACTTCGGGAGGTTCAGAGAACTATCGTGCATATGTTACTCAGTTGAAGACCTCACTCCAATGCTGAATTGAAGGATATTTGGTATTTTAACAGTGCTTCTATTTTATGTACATTGGTCAAGCCTGCAGGCTTTAATAGTCAGTCTGCTAAATGTCAAATATGGGTTTTTATTTTTAAAATTGACTGACCTATTGACTTATAAATGACAGATATTATTTTTCCATTGGTGAATAAAAAAAGTTAAGACATAGGATTGGCTAAAATTATTTGAAGGACGTCTACCCGTGCCTGAAACAGATTTAAGAATCAAATGAGTTATGCATCCTTTTAACATTATTGATGATACTAATAGGCTGAATCTTATAGTTCTATGCATCATGACTCCTGGTTGCCTGATGCAAGAAAGCTAAAATGGCAAAAGTATCTAATTTCTGAAATCTGTGTTTCCCTTGAATGTACCTTTTATGCAAGGTAATGATTTGAACACCTGAAAGAATGGAGAGCTGATATTTTCTCAAACCTGTAGAAAAGTTTTCCGAATCTTTCTTTTGTGATTACTAACTAATACATTTTTATCTATTATGTATATATAACAAAATTCAGACTGAAACTCCGTTTTCAATCTGGTAATGAAGTTGTATGAGAAGTAACTGTCTTTCACTTAACCTAAAACTTTAATTTCCTAGTGTTACCTTCTTAGAATGATATAATAGTCGTGCATGAAAACATTGTCTTAGATTAAAAAGCAATGACAGACAAGTAGGGGCTGCTAGAGCTCAGCGGAAGAGGAGGAGAGACCTACGGAGTTCATGAAGGCAGGAAAAGCCAGGTGAGAGAAAGAAAGAATCACTCCCACCATTTTGAATCCTGGCCACTTCCAAGCTGGAGCTGGTGAGCACACAGAGCAAGAGCTGGCAAAAGCTGCAGCTGTGCCCTTTGGATGTGGTTGCTTGGATGCAGTACGGGAGAAGAGGGCCTTGGTGGCCCACAAGCCAGGAAGACCACTAACAGAGTTCCCTGGACCCATATAAGGGCAAGGAGACACAACAACTGAAAAAAAGGAGCCACTCAAAGGCTGGTGAGTCATCACAAGGGATCAGCATATGGCCTGTCCTATGGGAAGTGTTTGGAGTGCATGCACTGGGGGAGATGGACCCACCAGGGGAACACTGGGGCACAGCATGGACAGCTGTTCTGCTCCCCAATCAGCACAGGACCACTCAGTGAAGAGTTGCCAGGAATACGGATCTGCAGGGGGTGCAGTTTGCTGAAAAGTCTCAGGCCCAGACCAGAGTTTCCACACAACCCAGGTGTACAGGAGCTCACAAGACCTGGAAGTCAACAATTAAAACCTGAGATGCACAAAAAGCAGGGCATCAGCAGGGAGATCCCCTTCTCCAGAGAATCAGCAGCAAAGCAACAATTTAGCTCAACCACAGGGCTCAAGTGCTGGTCTCCACAGGAACTTCTCCTATTTTAGAAGTAAGCAAAGGACAACAAAATAGTTCCAGTGCAGAGTTTAAATGGTGGGAACAGCAAATAATCCAACACAGAACTGAAAGAAAAAACGAAATACCAACAAATCAGAAACAAAGTTTAACTAGTAAAGGTCTATCACCACCAAAGAACACCTATAAAACCTAGAAGGACTAGAAACCCCATGGGCTCCCAAGCCAGTGAACAGCAAGGACTGGGGGTCTCAGCCATGCCCCCCCACAACATCCACAACCAGCCCAGTGATTACTACTGAGCTTCTGCAGGAAGCACCCTGGGTTCCTGAGCCACACAGACAGGTGGCCAAGGGCTTCAGCTACACCCTCCTGACATTTGCAGTCAGCCCAGCAATGACTGAGCCACCACTGGAAGTCCCCTTGTTTCCCCTGCAGAAATGAGGGTGGTGCCATGGACCTCAACGACACCCTTCTCCTTCCTCCTTCTCTCACCCTATTTCCTTTCCCCTTCCCCTCTCCCCTTCCCCCACAACTGCTCCACAACAACATCTTAGAATGTAAACTAATAATAATATTAGTAAATAGACAAACTTAAAAAAAGGAAACATTGTCTTAGATCAGTTCAAAAGGGAACGTACATCTCCAAATAAGCTAACTAATATGAAGTATGTACTCCAAATGGAATAATCCCGAGTTTTATAATTATAGAACTCCACAGTATTTTTAAAGGACACTTTTTTTTATTGTTTTATAGTATAGTTTGTATGATTATCTTCACACTATGAATTTCTGTACATGGACCAAAATAATCTCTGTACATGAAACACTACTCTATGCACATCTAATGTACATCCATCAGCTGGAACAGAATGTAAGAGACATTACTTTTTCTTAGAAACAAACGAGACTGCAAAGAAAGCAGCGTTTCTTTAGAGTTTGGTGGCTTTTTAATGTGTCTCTTGGAACTCAACTTGATTATGAAAATTTGTTGAAAACTGTGAGGCATGAGGCTGAAGATTATCAACATGAGTGAAATATTTTCTGTCCAAAAGCCAATAAAGCTTTCAGTAAAGAGCTAATTATAGCAATTATACTATGATAGAGGAACATTTTGACCCTTCCCATAAAGAATACTCAAGCATATTTGAGTTATGGGTGCATTTCTAATTTTTTGAACATGTGCTTCTTCTATAACCCGGAAAGTCAAATCAGTAGCTAAGAGAAATGAGGAAGACCAGGGGAAAATAGGCAATAGTAATTACTATCTACTCGAAGAGAATCTATTCTTCAGAAGAAATACATCTCAGAATTGATTGCCTTTCACAAGAGCTGTGGAATTGTTCTGGTACTAGCCAACGATGGACCATTTTCTTGGTAGAGGATACTAAAAAGTCTACCTGAGGGTAATGATCTCTTACCAAATTGGATAGTTCAACAGAGTACAAATTGGCAAATGAATGAATGAATGAATGTATAAACAAATAAATAAATAAAATAAAATAAAATCTGCCCATTTGCCAAATCCCGTAAGTGATTACAGATTCGAATTTGCAGGCAAGAAGAATTGTTCTCTTCATTGAACAGAATTTAGAAGGTTAAAGGGAAAGTAAGTAAAATGTCTTTAAGAGAGTCAACATACCATTTGTTACTCTTTTCTAGACCCATTTATATAGATTAATATTCTAAGTTCAAAGTCCATATACCTATCTCAAAATATCTTAGAGAAAAAGGAGTTAGTTATAAGAATGCTGTTGTTTCAGGAAATTCTCGGATGGTAATGTGCTGGTACTTGGTAACGTGAGCACAGGACGTTCTCTCCTACCTGTTTCTATGGTTCATCAGCATTACATACTGGACTACGGCATATTGCTTTTTGAAAAAACTCACTTGTATTATTTTTACTCAGTTTTCTTTGGATTTACCTTGTTCTCTTTTTCAAAAAATACTTTAAATGAATGCTTACTTATTTATTATCACTCTTTGTACTAGCTCCCACTGTATGCATTACAGGCACTGTTCTTCTTGTATCTCACACATTTTGATATCTAAGGATGTCATTTTCATTCACTTTTAAATATTTTATCATTTAGCATTTATTCTTTAACTCAGAAATTGCTTTTAAAAAGTGTTATTTTCTAAATGTATGGGGTGCTTCTTCAGTGTATTTTAAAAATATTATTTTATTGATTTCTAATTTCATTGTGGTCAGAGAATGTAGTTTGGTTAAAATGAATTATGTATTATGTTGATGGATTACTTTGGTCACTTAGTACCTGGTTAATTTTACTAAATGTTTGTATGTGTTGTTGGCTACAGAGTATTTCCCAATTTATATAAAAGCAAGTTTTTGATCTCTGTTTTCTCTGTAAAAATTTTACTTATTCTAAGAAATTGTTTTCCTATGTGTTCTTCTTATTTATATGCATACCCTCCCGTGCCTGGTTCTATCACCCATGGAGATTTGGGGGGAAGACAAAAGCTCAGAAATAATGTATGTTTTTTATATTGTTTCATCTAATGAATACATATATAATTTTCTAACTCTGACTTAAATGCTATTTATCTTTTAAACATTATATTAAGTATAAGCAGTATCAACTTAAAACACAATTCTTAGTATCCTTTAACGTTATGCAAAAGGAATTTTCAAAATTCTTAAGAATCAAATATTATAACTTATTTGGGAGGTTTCGGTAGACATCGTATTTGAGAATTCATTCTTTTCACCTTTAATCCTAGATTTTTCAACCTATTCATTAATGGTAGCAGAAGAAAGATAATTCTCTTAAGATAAGTTGCTACTCTCTACAAGAAAATACAAAGAGTCACTCCTAATAAGTTATTTGAGCAAAACCACTTCGCCCAAATTTCCAGAAACCTGTTGAAGCCTTTACCAAGAGAATGTATTTTTTTATTCTTTCTACTATAATTTATTTCTTTAGAATATTACAAATAGTACAGGGTATGGTAATGGCATAGTTGAATATCACTGGATGGTTTTAAGTAAAATATCTTTCATTCAATCTACCTTCACTTCTAGACCCAGGTCTCCTCAGATATTTACATTTTGTTACTTCCACTTTTAATTCTTTTGATGATTACTAACAAAATTCTAAATAACACACATTTATTTTTATTTCTCCTGTTTTCCCTATAGGGTATTTATTAACAATCAACTATTTGAGATGGGAAATTTAGTTAGAACTTCCCCTTCCCTCTTGATTTTGTTTACCTTGTTATTTTCATCTTTTTTATTGTTTGTATAACTTTAATATAATTCAAACTCTATTACTCATTACAACTCCTCTACATATTACTGAAAAAGATTTTTAAAGTACATAACTAATTACTAATGCTAAACTACTTATGTTTTGGTAACTTAGCAGAAATAAGTAGAGTGAAGTTGGTCAGCAGGGATACCATCAAATATTGTGATCTATTCACATTTAGCACTGGCACAGAAAAGCTCAGATTAAATATTTAAAAATTCCAGGTAAGGAATTAAGTTATTTCAAAAAGCCAGAGATTGTTTAGGATCCGTTGGTATATATCTTTGACCACAGAAAGCAGAAATGGTACTGCATAAAGTCTTCAGATTTAAAATGCCTTCACAGGGTCTGAGTACAGCCAAACGTTTGGAAAAGCACCCACAGATGTAATTAGTTGAACTACGAATGAAGTAGCTTAACTGTAAACTGACTTTGGCAGATGCAATCAGATTCCTTTTACTGTAAATAGCTGATCAACCCTTAGCTCCTATGTTCAAGCATATAAACTTGGAGGAGCCTCAGATTTTTTGAAGTTATGGAAAAATACAAGCATTACATGTGAAGTAAACTGACTATTGGGAAGGCTTGTGTGTGTGTGTGTGTGTGTGTGAGAGAGAGAGAGAGAGGGAGAAAGAGGAAGTGAAAGGAAGAGCTTAGTGGAAATGTTTTATTTGAGAAGAACGATAATCATCTGAATTCAGTGGAGTAATTTTGAAAGAGGAAGTGAAAGGAAGAGATTAGTGGAAATGTTTTATTTGAGAAGAACGATAATCATCTGAATTCAGTGGAGTAATTTTGATATAGTTTGATATTTTCATGTTTCTGAATTCACATTTATAGACGAGAATAGAATATTTGTAAGTTGCTACAACCCATAGCTTTTGATTTTCAGGGGTATATTAATAGCTTTTAGACCACTGGGAGCCTACTAGCGATAATGAATGCGAGAGAGCTTCTAAGATGTATGTGGTGTCCAAATTATTGGTAAACAATTATCCTTAGTTATTAGAGTTTCAATACAAAGTTAGGTATTACACATAATAGTTTAATATAATTTCTCTTTATTTTCAGCATGCTATCACTATACATTTCTGCTGAGAATTAAATCTACTGGTTTTGAATAAGAGTACATGGCATATTTCAATGTTCTGTCATTTGGGAAGAAATAATATAAAAGAACATTGCAATAATTCCTTAGAATATGAAGTTGTCAGATATTGAGACAGACTTTATTTCCCTATAGAATTACCACTAATATATTTGGGCTGAGGGCTGCAAAAATGTAAAGTAGTATTTCCCAAACTGTGTTCTAAGGGTATTAGTTCAAGGAGATGTTAATAGGTATTTCTAGAAAATGTGCAAATGATATCCCCTTCTTAGATAGTCATTATGCAAATTAGCATTCTTAAGTTTCTGAAAAGACCTTCAGTAAAAACTGTAAAACTGTAAAATACTGTAAATTAGTTTTTCTAAACTTTATTTAATATCATATTTCCCAAGCTTATCTGTGTAGAGAAGCTTTTTATTCATTTTTTCCAGCATACTTATTTAAAAAAAAAAATTTTTTTTTAGCTTACCTATTGTGATCACAGGGGTCTGTAAACTATGTGACACTCACCACCTGTTTTTGTAAATACAATTTTGTAGCAACGTAGCCATGCCCACTCGTGGTTTTCATTCTATAATGGCAGAGTTGAGTAGCTATAACATGCACCGTATGGCTGGGAAAGCCTAAACATATTTATTATCTGGTCCTTTGCAGAAAAAGTTTGCCAATCCTGATAGCACAACAGAATACCACTGAACATCAAATTAGGACACACTGACTTAAAGAAATGCATTATAATTTTAAACAGAATCTTCGTGCAGATCACTATAAATCAAATGTATGTAACTGCATAATATATAATCAATTTTAATTATATAAAATTGCAATGATGTAGCTTTGATTTCTATTGAATTAAAGCATTTATTTTAAACGTTTTTATTTTAATGTAATTAATTTACTTGAAACTTTAAAAATAGTTGGGAAGAATATTTTTACAAATCTTGTCTAAAGCAAGGAGAAAAACTGTACCTCATAAACTATTTGATAACCTTATATTTCTTTCAACCAAATTCTCTAGTGAAGATTTAAAATGTATTGTTATCTTTCTTGTTGCTTTCCTTTTAGGAGCAATTCCTACATAAAGTTTTATGGATCTAACTGCTATGTCTTTTCATTTTGACTTCGAGGACATCTAGCTTCCTCTTCAGATTCAAAATTAACTACAATAAGATATTAGATTACAAATCTTGAAACATGAGTTTAACTACAGGCTCAGATGTCATCTAGCTGTCCAAATAACAGTATCTGAGTGTCAGTTCTCCATAAGGAATTAGTAATGCAACTGAACTAAACTGTCTGATTTTTTTTTCTAGGAAGAACTGAACCCCATTATCGTTACCCCATCGATCCAAGCCATTGATCGGGACCGGAATATTCAGCCTCCATCAGATCGGCCAGGCATCCTCTATTCCATCCTTGTTGGTTTGTATCTGCTAACATTTTATACTATCAGTTATCACTCTAGAATCATGTCAAAAAATATTCTCTCAAATCAAAGTTATAACTTCTAACAACAAAGATTTTCTTATTGAAAATGATTGTTACTTTTATGCATAAACAAATTTAAAAATAATAACTTAAAGGTTTTTCTTTCTCACAATTAGTTTCAGTGAAATGTGCACAGGAACAAATGGAAAAACTTTTATTAAAGAAGGAAAAC
This sequence comes from Galeopterus variegatus, assembly GCF_000696425.1. Taxonomy (NCBI): domain Eukaryota; kingdom Metazoa; phylum Chordata; class Mammalia; order Dermoptera; family Cynocephalidae; genus Galeopterus; species Galeopterus variegatus. The sequence goes on from NW_007729024.1 coordinate 47,761, forward strand.
AACTTAAAATAGTGGAATATTAATCTGCATATTAATAGTTTTCTTCATATTGACTTACAAAGCTTTCACTAAAAAACAAATTTAAAAATCAAATGAAAATCTTACACTATTTGCTCTACTGGTATTTTGTCATTGGTTGGATGCTGTACATAATTCTGAATATATATGACTGAATTAAATAAGGGCTATTTTGGAGCCATTTGAGAGAAGAAGGATCATGATTAGCTAAAGGGCTCATGATACATTATACACTTGGCTAATTTTTTCTTGACAAATTCCACAGAAGCTGTCCTAACACATCCCTATGCATAGGTTGCAAATTTTACCAAAAGCAAAAGTGATGAGAAATTGATATGCTGCTCTTCTTAAACTGCTTTTGCTAAAATATGGATGCTGCTGATTTGCATCGTTTATAGCCTCTAGAGAGACAGATGCATGTGAGACAGACTGTATATCACCTCAGGAAGAAGGGGCTGCTTTTGAAGTGTGCTTGAAAAATAATTTCAATGGAGTTCAACATTAGCCCTCAACCTCTTTCTGTTCCCTTTCCTTCAACCTGTATGTATACACACACGACAACCAACAGACATTAGACATTTTCCGAATTATTATACTGTATCCTACTTAGAAATGCTTTCTGAGAAGAAAATCCAAGTAATTCTGTTTAAAGCCTTTGGTCTTTAGAACAACACGCATATCATAAACCAATTGCAGAAATGAGACTATTAAATTTTTGTAAAGCTCTTATGAATCTAAGCCTCTTTTAGGTCTGTGGTGGTCTTGCCATAGGTAACAGGAAATCATCATCGTTTATTTCATTAATGCAAAGCTTGAAGATATGTCAATCACTAAGCTAGATGCTATAAATACAAAGATGAAAGATAAGCGTTCTTGGTTAGGGAGGGATGAAGTCTGTGGCTAAGCAGATGTCTAAATATAAATTAGCACATAATTTTAGACACTATAATAAGTTTGAACTATATATCATATGGGCTTATGAGAGGAGATCGTCAAGCATTTCTAAGAGAATTGCTTAGGAAGAGTCATTTTAGCAGAAAGAATGGGGTTTCCATATGGAAAATGGGAGAAATACTGTCTAAATAGATACAGCACGTGCTACGGCCAAAGAATGAAATTTAAGGACAGATGGTGGGCCAGCATCCACTGATATTCATGTTTCTTTTACTTTTAAAAACAGCACTCATTCTTTCAACAAATAAGCACCTACTCTGTGGAGTAAGACAGATGCCTGACTTTGTGGAGCTGGTTTTCTGGCAGCAGGGAGAGTCAATTAACAATTAGCATAATTCATAAGTGTTTATTATAGAAGATAGAAAGTGGCAAGTGCTATGGAAAAAATAGAGCTGGATGAGTGGGTTTGGAAGTACAGAAGGAAGGTTGTGTTGTTAAATAGGATGATCAGTATATGCCTTATTGAAAAGGTAAGATATTATCAAAGGGTTACAGAAGCTGTAGGAGTTATCCATGTTGGTATCTGGGGGAAAACTTTCTAGGATGAGATAAAAACTGGAGCTTGCCTGGTGGGTTTCAGAAATATCAAGGTAGTCAGTAGCACTGGAATACAGTGAATAAGGCAAAAGCAAAAAGGTGAGAGATAA
>NW_007729024.1:49964-52180 GCF_000696425.1 Galeopterus variegatus
AAAACTTTCTAGGATGAGATAAAAACTGGAGCTTGCCTGGTGGGTTTCAGAAATATCAAGGTAGTCAGTAGCACTGGAATACAGTGAATAAGGCAAAAGCAAAAAGGTGAGAGATAAGAGAGGGCCAAAAACTATACAATCCTGTAGGTTATTTATCTACTTTGTCATTTCACTAAATGAAATGAGGAACCAGCGTAGGAATTTGAGCAGAAAAATGATACAATGTTAAGCTCCATCAGTCTACAACTATTCAACAATGGCTATAACTTCTTATACTAAATTTGCTTTCACTGGTAAGTTAAATAAAATGATATCATTTTGTGGCATTTACATTTTTAAAAAACAGAGCATTGTAGAGTTTGAGAACATAGCCTCTGGAATTATACTGTCCATATTAAAATCCTGACTTTACTACACACTGAACATATAATGTAATGTGAGTTATTTAACCTGTCTTTACCTCAGATTGCTAATCTTTAAAATAGGGTTGAAGAAAGTAGACATTTTTATAAAAAGATTTTGAGGATGTGATCTAATACATGTAAATGTATCTAATAGTGCCTGGAAGAAATGTTAGTGCTCGGTAAATGTTAGTTGATGTTATTATCATTAGAAAGAGAAATAAAGCATGTTTACTAAGTCACATCAGACTGCTTTGAATAGAAGCACAAAAACAAAAACAAAACATGCACACACACACGTGCACACACACACGTGCACACACACACACGAAAGGATTTCCATGGCTCTCCCTTCACCTATCTTGCCAAAACTCTAAATTTTCCTTAAATCCAACCAAATAATTCTGACTGTATGTGTTTCTTAGAGCTAGCACATTATGGATAGCCTCTGTTTACTAGATGTGAGGGAAACTTTCTAGGCTGAGATAAAAACTGGAGCTTTCACAGAAGTCAACCTCCACGTTGATAGAGGTTAATGTCTGTGAAAATATAATCCAAAGGTTTTGGATTATATTGGTTGTTAACCTCTTCCCCAGTCCTATTAACAGTATCATCAATGCTAAAATTATTGCTACTGTTACTGATCCCATCTGAACCCAAACAAACCCTGCCACCTTGATACATCATTTCCTATGGTGTGTCCACCAACTTTTTCTGCTAAAAAATGATACCATTATATCTGTGGGTGGACTGGGATTGGCAGTGATAATTTGAGTGAAAGATGCTCAGCACAAGCAGAATCCCCAAACTGGTTTATGTCTCAAAATGGAGATCACTTTATCTCCCAATTGGTGACTTTTTGGGGGGAGGGGGTAAGTAAAACACTGATAGACTTTCCATCCAGTGGTTCTTTCACATCTAACTATTAGGAGGATGAATTTTACATTTAAATTAGAGCATGTACTACAAGAGAAAAAATCACAATAAACCCTCAACTGATAAGTACAAAATAAAATTTTCTGGTAAACTAAAATTTTCCATAAAATAAATATAAATTTAGATGTACTGAATTGATTTTGTTTGGGCACTTATGATTTCAAAAATACTGAGTTACACCTTTAAGGAAATCCCTCAAGATCATTATTCTTACTATAGTAAAATCACTACTGTTGTGAAAATAGATTGGTTTAGCAACTTAAGGATATATCTCACATGAAGTCAACAAAAATAGTCAACGAAAGACCTCTGAAAATTCAACCCTTCATAAAAGCAATAAAAATGGTAAAAAAAAAAAAAAGTCCAAATAAACTTTATCAGATTTCTGGAAATTAAGCAAGGCTTACAGCAACCCAAGGAGCATTTATTTAAGAAAAACAGCTTGGTAGTAACAGCTTTCTCACATATTCATTTTCATTTCATGCCCCCAGTCTGTGGCTCAGCATTAGCATTAAAATATAGTAGTCTGCATTCCCAGGATAGATTGGCAGCCATTGCAAGGGTTAGAACAAAGCTGGAGCTCTTTTAAAGCCTCATTCCCAAGGAACTGTCATTATCTGACCTGGCTGATGGTCTGGAAAAAACTTTTTAAGAAAAGCTGACTTGGATCATCCAGTGCAAAAAGCCTTTCTATGGGGGCATTTTTCAAAAACAATTACAAGCAAGAGTTTTAACTTTGTGGCTGCCTAAGGAAATGGATAACAATTGAGGCAAATAATAGACTAACTGAAAAGCTTTAAAGGAAAAGGCAGAGAATGATATCCATAGGGGACTTAAAAAACTTCAACATATTTCTTTGAATCTAGAAAGGCAACAGCG
>NW_007729024.1:53222-54724 GCF_000696425.1 Galeopterus variegatus
TTGGTTCCATGTGTATATTAGTTTGTTTTCTATTGCTTATAGAAAAATACCTGAAACTGGCTAATTTATAAATAAATAGAATTCATTTCTCACAGTTTTGGAAGGGTGTCCCAAAGGGAGAGAAGAAAAAGTGGTAGAAACAATAAATAAATAAATAATGGTTCAAAACTTCACATGTTTGAGAAAAAGTATTTATATACACATCCATGAAGCTGAGTGGACTTCAATTAGGATAAACTCAAAGAGATCCATACCTAGACGCGGTCTAATTGTACTGTTAAAGCACACATAAAGAGAATCTGGAAAGCAACAAAAAATAAAAACTTTTCATGGACAGTTGATCTTCAGTAAAATTAGCACTTGATTTCTCACCAGAAACATTTGATGCTAGAAGGCAGAAGAATGACATATTCAAAGTTATGAGAGAAAGAAAAAAAAGTGTCAACCAATAATTCCATACAGATTAGCCAATAAATATATCCTTCCAAAATGAATGAGAATGCAAGACATTCCCAGATAAAGAAAAATCAAGAGTTATTAATAACAGACCTGCCCTACAAGAAATTCTCATGTGAGGCCTACAGGTGAAGTGAAATGACACTAGACAGTAATTCAAATCTACGTGAAGATATAAAGACCACTATAAAATAACTACATAGATAAGTATAAAAGACAGTATAAATGTATTTCTTTTGCTAGCAACTTTTTTCCCCTATTTGATAAAAAGAAAATGGCATAAAGCAATAATTACACATTGATGTTGATTGACATACAATGCATAAATATGTAAAAGAAAGGGAAAATAGTTTTCCATAGGAGCAAAATACTTGTTTACTATTGAAATTAAGTTGGTATTAGTCCAAATCAGATCACCATAACCATAAATTAAGATGGCAATTATAATCTCACAGGCAATCACTATTTTTTTTNTTTTTTTTAAACAAATAAGTAGTGAAAGAAACAATAAAAAAATTAAATGGTACAAAGAAGAATATTTATTAAACACAAAACAGTATTTGAGGAATAGAGAAACAAGAAAGAAAAACATATATAGAAAACAAATAGCAAAATGGAGATATAAATCTTATCTTTTTTGTAATCACAATCAATGTAAATGGATTAAATGTTTCAATTAAAAAGCAGAGATTGGCAGAATGCATAAAAAAGAAAGAACCATGATCCAACTATATATTCTTTATAAGAGACACACTTTAGATTGAAAGATGTAAATAGGTAGGACATAAGAGTATGGAAAAGCATAAGGTTAAACATAAGAGGATAAAAGAATATTGTCCACGCAAATAGTAACTAAAAGTGAGCTAAAGTAGCACTACTAATAGCAGAAACAATAAACTTAAGACACACATTTTTACTTGAGATAAAGATGGACTTTATAATGATAAAATGGTAAATTCATCAGGGGATATAAAAATTATAAGCACATATATATCTAACAAAAGAATAACAAAATACATAAAGAAAAAAACTTACAGAATTGAAGT
>NW_007729024.1:56568-59129 GCF_000696425.1 Galeopterus variegatus
ACTGTAATAATTTATTTCCACCAACAGTGTATAAGAGTTTTTCTTTCTCTGCATCCTCACCGGCAATTTTTATTTTTTGTCATTTTGATAATAGCAATTCTTTTTTTTCTTTTTTTTCCTTTTTGTCTTTTTTCGTGACTGGCAATGGGATTGCAACCCTCAGTGTTGCACCTGCACCGCGCTCAACCAGTGAGCAGACCAGTCTCTATATGGGATCTGAACCCTCGGCAGGAGCGCCGCCGCGCTCCCAAGTGCCACACTCTACCGAGTGCGCCACTGGGCCGGCCCAGATAATAGCAATTCTAACTGGGGTGAGATGATATCTCATTGTGGTTTTGGTTTTCATTTCCTTGATGACTAGTGATGTTGAGCATTTTTTCACATACCTGTTGGCCACTTTATGTCTTCTTTGGAGAAAGGTCTATTCAGATCACTTGTCCATTTTTAAAATTTTTATTTATTTATTTAAATTGAAAGATAATTTATCATACATATTTGTGGGGTACAAAGTTGACTATCAGTAGTTGTGTACAATGTGTGATGGTCATGTCAGGATACTTAGCTTATTCATCATTTTCATACATAATCATTCTTTGTGCCCATTAACCAATTTCTCATTAACCCTCTCCCCCTCCCCATTTCCACCTCTACAAACCACAGTTCTGTTCTCTCCTTCTAAAAGTTCAATGTATTATCATATTTCTCTCTCTCTCTCTCTCTCTCTCTCTCTCTCTCTCTCTCTCTCTCTCTTTCTCTCTCTNGATAGAGAAAATCAATGAAACCAAAAGTTGATTTTTTGAAAAGATCAAAAGGTTATTTTAGCTTAAAAAACTTCTTTAATTTTTAATTGAAACAAACTTATTTTATATATTTATAAGGTACAGAGTTATATTTCAATACCTGCATTAAATGTATAATGATCAAATCAGGGTAGTTACCAAATATGTCATAACAAAAATTTATTTTTTTGTGGAGAACATTTAAGCTTCACCATTCCAGTCATTTGAGAACATGCAATAAAATATTGTTAATTATAGATGCCTAGCACTACAATACAGCACTAGAATTTATTTTTTTTCCATCTTGCTGTAATTTTGTGTCCCTTAACCAACCTCTCACTACCCCACTTTCTCCTTCTCTTTTCTAGTGACCACAATTCTACTCTCTACTTCTAAAAGTTCAACCTATTTTTTTTTCATTATTTTAGCTCCCACATTTAGCGAGAACATGTGGTATTTATCTTTCTAAGTCTGTCTTATTTCACTTAACATAATGTCTTCCAGGTTCATCCATATTGCCACAAATGACAAGATTTCATTTTCTCATGGCTGAGTAGTATTCCATTGTGTGTATATATACCACACTTTCTCTATCCACTCATCTATCAATGGATAGCTAGGTTGTTTCCATATCTTGGCTATTGCCATTGTGCTACAGTACATGTGGGGATGCAGCTATCTCTTTGATATGCTAATTTTCTTTCCTTTGGATAAAGATTCAGCAGTGGAATTCCTGCATCATGTGGTAGTTCTATTTTTAGTTTTTGAAGAACCTACATACAATTTTCCATAATGACTGTAATAATTTATTTCCACCAACAGTGTATAAGAGTTTTTCTTTCTCTGCATCCTCACCNCTCTCTCTCTCTCTCTCTCTCTCTCTCTCTCTCTCTCTCTCTTTCTCTCTCTCTCTTCCTCCTCCCTCCCTCTCTTTATTTATGAATTTAGCTCCCACTTGTGAGTGAGGTCATGTGGTATCTCTCTTTCTGCATCTGGGTTGTTTCACTTAGCGTCATTTTCCCCAGGCTCATCCATGTTGTTGCAAATGGCAGAATTTCATTCTTTTTTTATAGCTGACTAGCATTCAATTGTGTACATATACTGCAATTTTTATCCAGTCATCCATCAGTGGATGTTTAAATTGGTTTCATAGCCTGGCTGTTGTAAATTGACGTGTGATAAGTATGGGAGTGCAGGTATCCCTTCAACATGATGAACATGATGATTTCTATTTCTTTGGGCACATACCTACCAGTTGGAATGCTGGATCATATGGTAGTTCTATCTATAATTGTTTAAGGAATCTTCATACTGCTCTCCATAATGGCTGTACTAGTTTACAGTCCCCAAAATAGTGCAGAAGGGTTTCCCTTTCTCTGCCTCCTCACCAGCATTTATTACTCTCTTTTTGATGCTAGCCAATATAACTGGGTGAGATGATATTTCAAATTGGTTTTCATTTGCATTTCCCTGATGATTACTGATGTGAGCATTTTTCATATAACTGTTGGCCATTTGAATGTCCTCCTCTGAGAAACGTCAATTCAGCTCCTTTGCCCGTTTTTAAACTTGAGTATTTACTTTTTGGTGTTGAGTTGTTTTAGTTCCTTGTATATTCTGGATCTTAACCCCTTGTCAGATGAATAGTTTGCAAATATTTTCTCTCGTTCTGCTGATATCTTGTTCATTCTGTTGATTGTTTCTTTTGCTGTGCATAAGCTTTTTAGTTTGATGTAATCCCATTTGTATATTCTTGCTTTTGCTACCTGTGCTTTAGAAGTC
>NW_007729024.1:60352-65818 GCF_000696425.1 Galeopterus variegatus
TTTTTTTTTTCTATTTCTGTGAAAAAGTCATTGGTATATTAATAGGGGTTGTATTGATAGCTTTGGGTAATATGATCATTTTGGTAATATTAATTCCTCCAAATTGTGAACATGGAATGTCCTTCCATTTTTTGTGTGTACTCTGTAATTTCTTTCATCAGTGATTGGTAGTTTTCATTGTAAGGATATTTCACCTCCTTAATTAAATTTACTCTTAGGTATTTTAACTTTTGGGTAGCTATTGTAAAGGGGAATACTCTTTTGACTTCTTTTTCTCCTAATTTGTTTTTGGCTTATAGAATCATTTCTGGTTTTTGTGTGTTTACTTTGTATCCTGCAAGTTTACTGAATTTATTCATAAGTTTTAGGACTTTTTTTGATGAAGTCTTTAGATTTATCTAGTAGAAGATCATGCCGTCTGCAAAGAGAGACAATTTGACTTTCTCTTCTCTGGCTTGGATGCCCTTTATTTCTTTCTCTTGCCTAATTGCTTTGGCTAGAACTTATAGTGCTATGTTAAATAGGAGTGGTAAGGGTGGACATCTTTACCATGTTTCTGCTCTTAGATGAAACGTTTTCAACCTTTTAACATTAAAACATTAGCCATGGGTTTGTCATAAATGGTGTTTATTGTGTTGAGGTACTTTCCTTCTGTATCTAATTTGTGGAGAATTTTTATGATAAAGGGATATTGAATATTTTCAAATGATTTTTCTGCATATACTAAGATGTTCACATGGTTTTTGTCCTTCATTTTTTTGAGGTGTTGTATCACATTTATTGCTTTGCATATATTGAACCTTCTGTGCATCATTGGGATAAATCCCACTTTATCATGGTATATAATCTTTTGATGTGCTGCTGGATTCTGTTTGCTGGTATTTTGTTAAGAATTTTTACATTTATGTTCATCATGAAGATTGCCCGTAGTTCTCTGTTTTTGTTATGTCTTTGTCTGATTTTGATATCTGGATGATGCTGGTCTCACAGGATGAGTTTGGGAGAATATCCTTTATCAATATTTTTGAATATGTTGAAAAAAATGGTATCAATTCTTCTTTAAAGGTTCGGTATAATTCAACCATGAAGCTATCCTCTCCTGGAATTTTCTTTGTTGTGAGGCTATGATTACTGATTCAATCTAATATCCTTTATCAATATTTTTGAATATGTTGAAAAAAAGGGTATCAATTCTTCTTTAAAGGTTCGGTATAATTCAGCCATGAAGCTATCCTCTCCTGGAATTTTCTTTGTTGTGAGGCTATGATTACTGATTCAATCTCATTACTCATTATTGGTCTGTTCAGCTTTTCTATTTCTTCTTGGTTCATTCTTGGTAGGTTGCATGTGTTCAGAAATATAGCCATTTCCTCCAGATTTTCCAGTTTGTTGACATATAGTTCATACTAGTCTCTAAGGATGTTTGTATTTCTGTGGTATCTGTTGTAATATCTTCTTTTCCATTTCTGAACTTTGTTGTTTAGATCTTTTTTCTTTTTTTCTTAGCCTAGCATGTGATTTTCAAAATCTGTTTATTTTTTCAAAACATCAACACTTTATTCCTTCAATCTTATATATTTATTTATTTGTTGCCTCATTTTATTTAGTTCTGTTCTGCCTTTATTGTTTTTTGTTTGTTTGTTTGTTTGTTTTTGTTTTTTCCATCTACTATTTTTGGAACTGGATTGTTCTTTAGTTCCTTGAGCATCCATGCTAGGTTTTTATTTGAAATTTTTTTCTACTTTTTTGATATAAGACCTTATTGCAATGAAATGCTTTCTTATTACTGCTTTGTAGTATCCCATAGGTTTTGTTATGTTGTGCTTATGTTTTCATGTATTTCAAGATTTTTTTTAAAAAATTTCCTGTTTAATTTCTTCTTTGACCCATTGGTCATTCGGGTGCATGTTGTTTAATTTCAATGTATTTGTACAGTTTCCAAAGTTTTATTTGTTACTGTTTGCTAGTATTATAACATTGTGGTCTGAAAATATGCTGGATATGACTCTGATCTTTTTTTCTTTTTAAATTTGTTGAGACTTTGACTTGTGCCCTAATATGGTCTGTTCTGAAGAATAATCCATGTGATGTTGAGAAGAATGTGTAATCTGAAGTTGTTGGATGAAATATTCTGTAAGTGTCTGTCAAGTATATTTGGCCTGCAGTGCAATTTAAATTCAGTGTTTCTTTCTTGATTTTTTTGTCTTGATGATCTGTATAATGCTAAAAGTGGGCTGCTGAAGTCCCTATTTATTGTCGTATTGTGAGTCTGTGCCTTTCATTAGAGCTAATATTTGCTTTACATATCTGGGTGATCCAATGTTGGGTGCATAAATATTCAAAATTTTTGCATCCTTTTCCTGAGTTAATCCCTTTATCACTATATAATGTCCTTCTTTATCTCTTGTTATATTTTTTTGGTTTAAAGTCTATTTTAACTGATGTAAGTATAGCTACTCCAGCTTGTTTTAATTTTTAATTGTGTGAAATATCTTTTATTCATACCTTCATGATTAGTCTATGCATGTCTTTAAGGGGAAGTGAATTTCTTGTAGGCAGCACATAGTTGGGTCTTGTTTTTTAATCCATCCATCTATTATATATCTTTTAAATGGGGAATGTATTCAATTTACACTCAGGTTTGTTATTGAAAGGTGTCACCTCACTCCTAATATTTTGTTAATTTTTTCTGGTTATTTTATACACTTTTGTTCCTTTCTTCTTTTTATTGTTTGTCCCAGCTATTTGGTGATTTTTTATAGTGATAAGATATAATTTCTTTCTCTTTCTCAATTGTGTATCAGCTCTATCAGTGAATTTTATTCTTTCATGTGTTCAGATGATGGAGTTATCATTCTTTTGCTTCCAGATGTAGGAATCCCTCAAAGGATTTCTTGTAGGGTCTGTCTAGTGGTGATGGATTCTCAGTTTTTGTTTGTTTGAGAAAGATACTATTTCTCCTTGGTTTCTGAAGGCTAGCTATGTTGTGTATAGTGTTTTTGGCTGGCGATTTTATTCTTTTAGCCCATCCTACTCTCTCCAGGCCTATAAGATTTCTGCTGAGAAATCTGCTATTAGTCTTGTGGGGCTTCCCTTATAGCTGACTTGACACTTTTCTTTTGCTGTTTTTAGAATTCTCTCTTTGTACTTGACTTTTGACAAATTGACTACAATGTGTCATAGAGATAACTTTTGTGGGTTAAAACTGTTTGGTGATCTTTGAGCACCTTGAATTTGAAATTCCATATCTCTCCCAATACTTTTGAATTTTTCAGTTATTATTTCATTAAGAAAGTTTTTGATGCCTTCTCCCTTCTCTTCCCCTTCTAAAATGCAAGTAATTATATGGATGATTGTATGCTTAAAATAGTTTCATAGGTCTTGTAGGCTTTCTTCATTTTTTTTAGGTTCTTTTTTTCTTTTATTTTTTTCTGATTGGGTTATTTCAAAAACCCTATCTTCTAGTTCAGAAATTCATTCTTTTGCTTGATCTAGCCTACTGCTTATGCTCTTGGTTTTATTTATTTTATTTTATTTATTTTTTTTTAATTTTATTTATTGAACTCTTCGTTTCCAAGATTTCTGACTTGTTCTTTTTTATAACTATCTCTTTGTTCAATTTCTCCATCAGAATATGAATTGTTTTCTTCATTTTTTTCTGCTGTCTGTCTGTATTTTCTTGCATCTTACTGAGTTTTTTAAGATTATTATTTGGAATGTCTTTTCAGGAATTTCACCAATGACCTTTTCCTTGTGGTCTGGTACTGGAGAATTATGGTATTCCTTTGGGTGTGCCATGATTTCTTGTTTTGTTTTTTTGTTTGTTTGTTTGTTTGTTTGTTTGTTTGGCCCTCCCTTATGTTTCTCATAGCCCTACATTAATGTCTGGACATGAGGTAGAACAGTCACTTCTTCTAATACTCTGGAGTAGCTTTCGAAGGGCTAAACTTTTTCCTGTCGATTCATTCTATGGCATCAGTCAGGTAGAGTGTTTTAGTTTTGGTTCTGGGTGAGCACAGTAAGGCAGTCTTCATATAATTTCTTTGACTGTACTCAGTGTCAACATTGTCTGTGAATGTCTCCATGGCCTAGGTGCTGGGGCACTCAGCAGCTCCTTACTAGAGTTGATGACACTTGGCTGGGTCACTGGAGTTGTGGAAAAGGTCTTGGGTTCTTGGGAGGAGCATTGGGGTGCTCTGTATCTCCTCAGCTGAAGTGAGCAAACATGGGAGGGCTTGCTGTTGCTCTGGATAGGATCCTGATAGAGGCACTGGGGTACTCTGAAGCTCCTCAGCTTAAATAGGCAGAACTGGGTGGGATTGTTGAGTTTAATTGCAGGACTTGGGGCTTTCAGGGATATGACAAAGTGCTCAAGAACTCCTCAGCTGAGGTGTTGGTGGACTACACTGGGTAGGCTCACTGGAGCTTCAGGCTGGGCCCTATGTTCTCAGAAGATAAGCTGGGTACTCTGCAGGTCTTTAGCTGGAGTTAGTGGCCCTATTTGAGGTCACTTGGGCAGCCACTGGCATCTTGGACTTCCAAGAGAGACACTGAGGTGTTCTTCAGCTCCTCAGCTGAGGTGGGCAACACTGGGCAAGGCAATTAGGGTTGAGAGTGGACTCTTTGCTTCTAAGAGAGAGGCTGGGATGCTGTACAGTGTCCCAGATGGAGCAGGCTTCTCTGGGCTAGGTTTCCAAATTCATGGGAGGGATCTTGCACCCTCAATAGAGGTGATGGGGAGCTTTGTCATTCTTCAGATGGAGTAGGTGACCCTCTGTGTAAGGTTGTTGGTGTAGGAGTAGAAATCTGTACCCAAAAGAGAAATGCTGTGGAGATCTTCAGCCACTTAGCTGGAGTGAGCCACTCTGGACAAGGCTACTGCTGTCATGCACAGGCCCCTGTGTCCCCAAGAGAGATTCTGGGGAGCTCTTCAGCTTGTCAGAGGGAGTGGGACACTCTGGGTGAGGCACTCAGGTCATGAGTGGGACCCTGCTACCCCAAAAGTGATGCTTGGGAATTCCTCAGCTTCATAGATAATGTGGGCCACTCTAGGTAGGGTCAGTGGAGTTGCTGGCCCTGTACACTCTGGACAAGGTTGCTGAGGTCATGAGTGGGACCCTATGCTGCCAGGAGAGACCCTGAGCTGCTCTGCAGCTTCTCAGCTGCAGTAGACCAACCCTGCAAAGTTGCTGTGGTTGGGGCAGGCCCTTGTGCCACTAAGGTTACTCTTGGTTACTCTGTGGGTTACTCTGCAGCACCTCATCAGAGGAGGGTGGCCCTGGGTACGCTTGTCAGAGCTACAGATGGGACTCCATACCTCTGAGTAGTGCACAGATGCTCCTTTGAAGAGAGCAGGACTCCCAGCAATAGCAGAAGCCCTAATCGGTTGGCTCTCTTACTCTTCAAAGTGAGAGCTTTGGGTCCCTCTATCCTAGGAGTAGCATCTACGTTGCACTGGACCACCTG